>NC_087205.1:27082809-27097809 GCF_015104395.2 Macrobrachium nipponense | reverse complement strand
ACAAGATGATGGTTATCAGTTGTTTTTTATTTACAGTTCCCGCACCCAAAAAAAAGTATTTTTGTGGAAGGGGGGTAGGGGGCGGTTGGGATTAGTATAGAATCTTAAGCAGTGTTTTAATCGTCTTCAATTTTTTTTAAATAGTAATTGGGTTACTATGATCTTAATAAACATTACACAACTCAATGATCGGTAAAATCTACAAATTGAAAACCTTTATGTCTGCTATGGAGGACATTTGATTGATCTAGATTATTATAGTTCAAAAGACAATAATAAATTCATTGATCTTTTAGTGGCAAAAAGGAGCAATTAAATTGATCAGCATCGCCTAAGGGAAGTTATGCCTTATGAGTTATGAGGGAATAGTATAGATTACGAACGATCTTTATAAAAAAAAAAAAAAAAAGTCACTATCCGAAGAATTACAGAAGATTCGGATAGATATATATATATATATATATATATAATATATTATATATATATATATATATATTTTTTTTTTTTTTTACTTTTTACGATGTTTTAACTTCGAAATAGCTACGCTGCTTCAACGTTGGCGAAAATGAGATTTAAAAAAATAAAAAAAATTAGAAAAAAATAAAAAAACAAATAACCGATCAAACATGGAGCATAGATTACAAACGACCCTTATGAAAAATATCACTATCCGAATTTAAGAATATTTGGAATAGATATACTCTAAAAAAAAGTTTACAATATTTCAACATGAAAGCAACTACGATGCTTCAAAGTAGGCGAGAATTAAAGACTAAAAAAGAAAAAAAATTAGAAAATGAAAAAAACTAACCGATCAACCATGGCATTGGATTGAAACGAAGATTACTTGTCGCGGGTTTAGATTTTCATCTCGGTGAGCTGGCTTATGCCAGCACGGGTTCTTTTTCCCAGGTAATTTTTTTCGAATAGAAAACTTGTCATTCGAGCCGCATGGCGGTGAGTAGCCAGCACAATAGTTTTTTCTTACAGAGAATTAAAAATCAACCGAAATCCTTAGTTATCCTAAACATGAATTTGCATAGAGTACTTGAGTACTTACTAATTAAAGCTTCTCGTTCCGAAATCAGAATCACGCTGCGCAATCGTCCCTGACATCTTGGAGGCGGTATCTCGGCTGTTTCCGTTCCTATTACCGCTTGCAATTCGCTGTCATCGGCGACAATGGAATCTCCTAATAGGAAAGCTGAGAGCTTCATTTAAGTAAATTGGGGCAGAGGAAAGGTACCCATATCGCTAATGACGTCATTCGCGCTAAATGGAATGCTGCTGTATGTCTGAAGTGTTACAGCCGCTATTATTAGCTGCTAATATATTAGCACGCTCGCCTTACACTGAATACTGGGGGTGGTTCGTTTTCTTAAAGTTCTATAAAAGAAAAAAAAAGCATTCGTTCAACTTAACATTCTTTACAGATTCTATGTCGCGTAAAAGAAATTGCACTGAATTATAATTATGTTAAAAGCTTTTATATGATTCAATTGCGAGAATTTTGTTGGCATTCACTTTCTCGTTCGAAGCAAAAAATAAAAAATAGCTTCGATGCTAACCAAATTCCCACGCAAAAGAAATTGTTAATTGAATTACAATTATATTAATTTGTTAAAAACCCACAATTATATATTAAAATATATTTTTATGTAAAAAACCAAAGACTTTCGGACACCTGAACGGTGCTCCTCATCAGTATAGACGTTAAAATGTAGACATTTTAACGTCTACACTGATGAGGGATGTTCGAAAGTCTTTGTTTTTTACATAGAAATATATTTTAATATATAATTGTGGATTTTTTTTAACAAATTAAAAGGACATGACGGATTTTTTTTCATTTTCGTAGCAATAAATATATCTTCGATGTTACACAAATTCCCACAAAAAAATAACGCGCTGAATTGTATCTATTTCAAAGGTTTTAAACGAGATAACTGGAAAGAACTTGATTGGTATTTACATTATCTTCCGAAGCAACAGGTACCTTACTTATAGCATAAATTCCCACACGCAAAAATAACAAACTGGAGTACATTAAATGTTACATACTTTCAATGAAACAATTAAAATGATTTGATTGGTATTTACTTTATCTTTCAAAGCAATAGGTACCTTTCGTGTTGCACTAATTCCCACACACAAAAATAGCTGACTGAATTACATTTATGTTACAGACTTTAAATGAGGCAATTAAAAGTATTTGATTGGTATTTACTTTCTCTTTCAAAGCAACAGGTACCTTGCACAAATTCTCACGTGAAAAATGAAACAATAAGTAACAAATGTATTAAAGGCTTTAAATGGGACAACTGAAAGAACTGGAATGGAGTTTACTTTCTCTTTCGAAAAGACGAGTATCTTTTCAATATTGCAGTAACTCCGAGATTCAAGAAATGAACTAACTATTGAATTACATTTAAGATAAAGGCTGTAAATGAGATGACTGAAAGAATTTGAATGGCATTTACTATCGCCTTCGAAGCGAGCGATTATAATGGCAGTAGTATACCATGTTACATTTTTGCTTCACCAGCGTCGGGGTGGATACGAGAGTTAATGTCGCCATATCCTTCGAAATAAAACGGGGCCATAGCCTGCGAGCTGCGACGAATGCCATCGTATCCCTCCGAAATGACGGACATTTTACCTTATGCACTGAGCATTCCACTGGCATTCCCCTCTTGTTGAAAATCACACGATACTTCAGACGTCCACTCGATAACTCACCACGTTAGCGAAACTGTTTCAAAGCAGATGAAGCGTCAAAAGTGAGAAGAAGAAAAATCCTCCGAATACAATCATTATATCCGAGATAACGCGAGGTAACGTCGTAAAGAAAATAATAAAGATAAGTTGCAGTAATAAGATTCCGTTTATGTTTGTTGTTACGGGAATCTCAATGCGCATAGCTTAGATATGACGACATAAAGATGAAATACTCTCGGGAGAATGGGGTCGGGGGATTTGGGGGGAGGTCTGCCACCAAACTTTCTGCGCTGACTTAACCGTCCTCTGATATGAGCGCCTTGCATTTTTATAGTTTCTCGAGCGTACGGAATAAATATGATACGCAATATGATACCTTTGACAAGCCTCAGCAACGATGAAGTTTATAATTTTCGCTGTTATGTATAGGGACATACACAAGCACTTGCATGCACAGATCTAGCTCCAGTATTTACTTATTTATTGATGTCTTTTTGCAAACTGAATAGAAATACTAAAGAAATTACGGTTTGGTAATACGTATATAACCAAGGCAACTTAATGTAGCGTTATCAACTCTATAACAAAAATTCATAGTATCAATAATCGCTGGAATGAGTCTGTATTATCCCTTGAACCCATTCTCCACCTAATCAATTGTAACCGGTAGCATCATCATTCTTGTTATTTCTGTACTTCAGTTATCACCATTATGAAGTATAATGACATTGATTATAAGTGAATATTAAGTCAGACACGAAAAGAAGCCAAACTTGGGCTCGAGAGAAAGCACGACCATTCGATCTTTGCAGAAAGACGAGAGGAATGAGAGAGAGCTTGGGAACTATCGGCTCAGGGGTCCAGGAGAGAGTTGTCAGGAGGCAGAACACACACACACACACACACACGTGGCTGACGATGAACGAGCGAGGCCAAGGACGACAGACATCGTCGATCTTTCACCTGGGCGAGACGAAGATTGGAAGGAACCCGAGGAAGGCATCAGACAGCAATGTGGGAAGAGAATGGTGGCCGTTTCCTATAGCCGCTTTGTGTTAGGAGACTGATGCCTGAAACCAAGATGTTATAGAGTCTTGAACTCTGTGGCCCTTACGTTGCTTTCTGATATTTTATTTCTTCTTCTTCTTCATCTTCTTCTTCTTCTTCTTCTTCTTCTTTTCATTAGGGCACAGACGACCATCCTCTTTTAAAGCATAACTGTCAGTCTCAGTCTCTCTTTCATGTTCGACTGTTAAACGTTCAAATCTGATTATAATTCGAATCTAATTATCTAATTACAATTAAAATCTAATTATCTCGTTATAAATTTAATTATCTAATTATAATTAAAATCTAATTATTTAATTATGATTCAAATCTAATTATCTAATTATAATTCAAATATAATTGTGTAATTATATTTCAAAGCTAATTATAACACAAATCTAGTTATCTAACTAATTAAAATCTAATTATCTAATTATAATTCATTTTTAATTATCTAATTCTAATTCAAATCTAATTATCTAATTATAATTCAAATCTAAATATCTAATTATAATTCAAATTGAATAATAATTAAATTATATAAAAAATTATCTATATCAATTTGACTCCAAATTATTTCTTTTTCTTTTTCACTAGACATGAGAAGGCATTTATTAACTGCTTGTCTATTCGCTTCAGTCCTTTGATGGACAGTGCTATGTGTGGTTGGCAGCAGCACGCATGCGCGAGAACAATTACTGTGTAGAAATGCATTGCAACAAACAGGAAATGTGTCTCAATGAGAAGGATGTAAAAAGAATAACTTTCTTCACAATGACCCAGTTGCTTCTGGAGAAGTATTTTTTTTTTCTCCCGAAGTTTCAACGATTTTTTTTCTTAATTGCACACTCTTTCAGGTATCTCCATTAAAATTAATAGATTGAAGTCTATTGGAATATAAAGAAAGCAGTTTCATTAGTCAACTAGAACTTTAAGCATTTCTTGGGATAACTCTAACAGAATAACTTAAGGAAACTTAATTAAGTTTCTGATCACTCCTTGAAATAAGAATTATAGTTGAGAATAATTTGAAGTAACTCAACACACAGCCTCTGGTCTCTTCTGCAAATAATAATTGTAATACGGAATAATTTAGGGTAACTCAATAAACTTTCTAATCACTCCTTGAAATAATAATTGTAATTGGGAATAATTTGAGGTAAGGCAATAAACTTTCTAATCAATCCTTGAAATAATAATTATAATTGGGAATAATTTGAGGTAACGTAATAAACTTTCTAATCCCTCCTTGAAGTAATAATTATAATTGGGAATAATTTGAGGTAACGTAATAAACTTCCTAATCAATCCTTGGAATAATAATCATAATAGTGAATAATTTGAGGTAACGCAATAAACTTCCTAATCAATCTTTGAAATAGTAATTATAATACGGAATAATTTGAGGTAACGCAATAAACTTTCTAATTAATCCTTCAAGTAATAATCATGATAGGAAATAACTTAAGGTAACAACAAAGTTTCTGTTCACTCCTTGAAGTGAGAATAATTCATGTTACCACAATAAAGTTACTGAACTCTAATAGAAATACTAATCATAATATATGGGTTATTTTAAGGTTTCTCGATAGAGCTTCTAATCATTCCATTCTTCTAACAAGAAATATGACAAGGAATAAAATACATACTAAACACTGAAGCTATATTAAACGCGAGTGCTACACTCCGATTGCACCATTCGTCACTGGGAAGGAGTTGGCAGATTAAATGGGATTAAATCCCCCCCTCCCCCCTCAGGTGTCCCACTCCTGTCACTTCCAATCCACTTTCCAGCAACGCCGCTTGAACTCTCTCCTGCCGCCGCCGTGACCTCTCGCCTTAGAAGGTCATAGTCCCACGACCTCTTACCTGCCTACCTCCTCCGTCTATAATCAAGGGTGTGGCCAAAGGAACTTTACATAAGAGATATGTGTGCGCCCCTTTAGTACCAATCCCATTTTTTTACCAGAACGCTCATGGTAGTACTTATCTGTGTCTGCTTAACCTTAAAGTAAAATAATGACATTATATTCTTCCGTTTTCAGTATCTCGTGTATTAATCTTTCGACCTCGTTTGGTAGAAAGGCGTTACGAGAGCTTATTACATGGTTCTAGAGAAGCAAAGTATATATATATATATATATATATATATATATATATATATATATATATATACATATATATATATATATATATATATATATATATATATATATATATATATATATATCTGTATATCTTGAACGGGTTTTTAGGGTCAAATGACACTCGTTTGAACAAAATGAAACAAACTGCTACTGGCAACTAAACCTACCCTTACGCTATTGCAGAATCAGTCTAGGGAGTTGGCTGAAAAAGCAAGCTAGGCAAATAAACTCCCGTAGTTAAAAAAAATATACTTTTTATTTCCCAAAATTAGCTAAAATTAAAATGGAATAAAATTAATTAATAAAATGGAATAAAATAAATTAACTCTGACCCAAAAGAAACAAACTATCATTTTCCACTAAAAATCATATTTAAGTAAGTACTCCCTCTTATCTCGTTATGTCTGACTAATCATAATATTTTAATAAGTCAATAGAAGTCTAGAGAATCCATTTTTTATATGGTGACTTCGAATCCATCTGAAATAAAGAGACCACAATTATTACACTGTTTTAAAAATGAAAGTTAGTCAAAAAGAATGTGTACCACGCCACACTTCTCTTTCTCCAGACACAATAATTATCACTTCAAAGGTTAACTTTTTTAAAGTTCTTTCTTACGTTACCTTATTTGATGGATCCGCAACACCTCTTCCAGGCGTGTTCCACACTATCACAACTAATCACTGAGCCCTCTCTTAGCACTTATCCCCCCATAATAAATGTCATCCACTGTTCGTTATGAACACACACAGACACACCCTATTTAGCACACAACAAACACGGGTTCTCCATGCCCGAAGTCTGTGATCTTCGATGCGTCATCGACCTCAAAGTGCATTGGTAATCTATCCTGTCTGTTTTTTCATTTCAGCATCTTCGAGGAATCTAGCGCTTGTCTCTAACCGACTTGCCTCTAACCAGAAAGAGCTGAGATTACCAAATCACTACTGAGCTTTTAAGATGGCTCAGCCACCTATGTCTTTTGTGCACTCCTGTCGCACACCATATCGGCTACTGGTATATACTAATTCATAATGTTTTAATTTGCCACATGATTTAGACCTACTTCTGTTGCTGGGACCCTCATACTCCATCGGTTGCACAGAAGTTTGATAACTCCTACAACACATATTGTGATCATCATTATGACTATAATAACCGCAATCACTGGAACTGTGTAGTGTTCGTCAAAGAAGAATTCATCCACATCATTATCCTCTAGAGGTGGAACTGTAACCGTCTCCAATGTAGGCAGAACTTTAACCGTCTCGTGGTCCCATGTAAGTGTTTCACGAACACCTTTGTCAAATAATTGTAGATCCCGGCTGAGCGCGTGAACCATCTCGAAACAACTCAGAGTACGCCATTATTAGGCGTCTGCGACCCCTGTAGTTGTATCCTAACACCCCCGTTGCTGAACTGTAGATTCAATGTCTTCCAATGAAGGAATCGTAACCGCCACCTCGTTGTCAACTTGAAATATCCCGTGACTCCCATGCAAGTGCGTCTTGTACCCGCCTCGTAGAGGATTGTAGACACCTGATTTGTCCCAGAATGTATCCTGAGACAATCCACCAACGACATCTCGTCCATTGCAAAGGTGATCCGTAGCATTGTCGCCCGTGTGAAGATCCGACCTCTGGTGTTGTAGACCCAAGTTGTTTCCATCGTCACCCTCGTGTCAAGTTGGGAATTCTCGAAATTCATCGTGTGTCCATATTTGAGAAGTCTACATTCTCATAGAACAACTAAAGTCTTGCTTTAACACACGAATCTGTCATCAACTAATATACCCAATCTCATAGTCAATTATTAAAAATTCCTCACTAAAATAAAATATCTTTACCCACTGAATCCTCATAACTATCCTATATCTGACAAATATAAAATGAAAAACCCCCATAATGCCTATACAGCAAAACCCCTGTAATATTTATACAGTTAACCTCCACCAAACATAATGCTGAATATCCCTTCTATCTTACCAAAATAAATTCTACCTCCTTTCTATAATAGAAATCCTATGTAAAGGTTAACCCCGCTTACAAGTTTCCCCTGTAGGAAAAAAATAATAATAATAATTCAACTTTTCCCATTACAAAATGTATACAGAGAGAAAAAAAGCACATATATAATTCAGCGCTTTTCCATATAAAACACAGTATGTATCATTACGGAATTTGCTGCCGCAACATATCCTATCGACCCGAATTGACCCCTTAAGTTCTTCCCCAAGGAATGTCTTCATCATCATCTCTCAAAACGGTGCAAACCTCCGAGTAATCAACTCCAAAAGAAAATATCAGCAACCAGTCTCATTACAGCATTGTCAGTATTAAGCCACCTGTGCATACAGCATGTGCTCAAACCGCACTATGGACCTGTCTAGTCAGACTCGTAACCTTAGAATTCATCATTCCTTCAAATGGCCCAAAAATCTTTACTGATACTATAGAACCATATTCCTCAAAAATTATCCTCAGGACCTCCTCATTGTCACTTCAAGGGTACCCAAAAACTGTCCTCGGAAACGTAACTCATTCATGATACTGCCACATTTATATAAAACCGCAATAACCACCTAGTCGGGATATAAACCACAGAAAACCACAATTCAACAATTATATACCACCAAATATAACCACCGGTGAATATGAAAATACAACACCTTCATAGGGCCCCATAAAACCACAATGCAGTAGTGCCACCCCACCAAGAGCCATAGTACCATAAGAACCAAAATACTCACCTCTTTGGCCCGTGAAACCACAGATCACCACCAAAAATTATAACCACAAAAAATTTACCACCAAAAATTCACCACCAAAATAGACACACAAAAAATTCAGCCCCAAAAATTATAGCCACAAAAAATTCAGCCCCAATAAACCAATACCGCCAGGAATCACCACGCGGACCTCTTATAATATTTCTCAGCTTAACAGAAATTTCCCATACTTTCGTGAAATAATTACCTCTGGCTTTTATGCCAAATCGCCACAGTTTGCGCATAATAAGAAAATAGTAGAAGAAATGAAAGAAAAAATTGTCACATTAAACTGACTAATCACATTTCATCATCAATTTGCAAAGTCAGAAAAAAATGCAACTTAGCAATATTATTTTAGTTACCACAACCAACTCTTGTCAGTTTTGATATATGAGTTATTTTCGACCGACCTATTTTTTCATCTGAGACTATAAATCTGTTTACAGTCTTTTCCTCAATGACTCTAAAAGGACCTTCAAATTTCGGACCCAATTTGTAATTGAGTTCATTTCTCACACTGATTTTTAAAAATGCATTGTCTTCAACACTGATTTTAACATCAGATGATCTTTTATTACTCCTTTCCACCATTTCTCGGGTCGTGGCCTCGAGATTACATGCCTCTCCTTCCCTGTGGAAATTGATGCTTCGATTGTATCTTCTCCATGATGAGGTATAGTTAACAGATCAAATGTGCCTCGTGATTGGCAACCAAACAATGCTTCAAATGGAGACATTTTAATGGAATCATTAACCATAGTGTTAATGTTATGTCTAACAACATCTATATATCTATCCCAGTTTTTATCATTTCCACCTACAGTCTTCCTGAGAGCTTCAAGCACTTTCCTGTTTGCTCATTCACATAACACATTAGCTTCAGGTCTATATGGATTAATTGTTACTTTCTGTATCCCCATGACTTCCTCCAAACATTATGAAGTTTTATTTACAAATTCTCTGCCATTGTCGGTCAATAAAACCTCTGGTGAGCCATATCTGCAAATGATAGCATTGAAGAATGCTATAGCTACTTCAGTTGTTTTATGCTTTAGTGGAAAAAATTTCTACTATCCTCATAAGTTTATCTATTATTACTAACATGAACTTATTCGCATATCTAGATTCACAGAAATTTCCTAGGATATCCATATGTATTCTCTGAAAAGGTCTACTTGGTATCGGATATGACCCTAATTTGCAGGAAGTTATCCTTGCAGGTTTGCAAGCATTGCATACTGTACAGTTTTTTACAAAATTTTCCACATCTTTCCCCATATTTTTCCAAATACATTTAGCATGCACCTCATTATAGTTTTTTCTATCCTCAAGTGTGGACTACCAAACCTGTAATGTACTATATCCAAAACCACTGGAATTAGGACTTTCGGAATTACGGTCTGTGTCGTGTCTCCTTTACTTTCACTATTCCTTAGTTTATATTTAATTTTCCTGACCAACAGATTACCTTCTAATTCTAAACCCGAAAAAAGTAACTTGTAACGTTTCCTGACTAATTCCCCTCTAAGAAACGCATTTTCGTCTGCCAAAATTTCATCTTCATCCTACTTTTGCTCTATGAGACTCATATCCCATTGTATAGAATCACTAGTAACTAGTGTAACTTGAGATCCTTCCGTTTCATAAAAATTTCTACTAAGGGCATCCGCAACTATATTTAATTTACCTTCTATATATTTCAGCTTTGCATCGAAGTCCCTGATAGTTAAGAACCATCAAGCTCTTTTAGGTGACCAATCGGGCTTATTAAAAAGATCCAACAATGGCTTGTGGTCTGTAAGGACTTCTACTTTATTCCCCATCAGTAACATTTTAAAATGAACCAAACTTGATACTATTGCAAAGGCTTCTTTATCTACGGTGGCCATTAATCTTTCATTGCTGCCCTTTGTCCTAAACTTTCTGCTATAAAACGCTATGGGATTAAATTTCCCATCAAACTTTTGCATAAGGCAAGCACCTATACCCTCCTGACTGGCATCAGTCACTAATGTTAATGGTTTGCTGAAATCTGGAAATTTCAGAACTGGGGGATTCATTAAAACATCCTTAAGTTTTTGAAAACTATCATTCTGGGGTCTTCCCCAATGAAATTGAATGTCCTCCCGCAATACATCTGGAAATACCCCGCCATACCCAGGAATGACTTAATTTCTATCTTTGATCTTGAGGGTGCGAAAATCCACTATTGCTCTGACTTTATTGTCATTTACTCTAGCCCCTTCCTTGGATATGACATGACCTAAATATGTGATTTGCTTTTTCAAGAATGAACACTTAGCTAGCTTAATTTTCAACCCTACTAACCTAAGTCTCCTAAGTACTCCCTTAAGCACTTCCAGGTGTTGCACGATCGAGTCTATTGCAACTAATATATCATCCATGTACACTAAGAGGGACCTGCAGAAAACCCTGCGCTAAATCAATTGAGCTATAAATATTGTCCCCCGATTTCTACAAAAAGATCTGGTATGCATGCGACTGGGTAATGGTCAGGAATCGTTTTCTCATTCAAACATCTAAAATCGACGCATACTCGGACAGAACCGTCCTTCTTAGGCACTGCTAATAAAGGAAAGTTGTATGGAGACACACTAGGCCGAATGATTCCTTCCTCTTCCCATTTATTGACCTCTTTCCCTACCTGTTCTCTGATTTTGAAAAGCATGCGGTATGCAGGAATAAAAATAGGTTTTGTACCTTTTTCTAAGTTTACCTTATGTTCTAACACATTAGTCAATCCCAGTTTTATCCCCTTGTAAAGCTACTGTATCCCCAAATTCTGCCAAGAGGTCGCTTACCGCTTCTATGTGCTCATTATAATCCACATTAGCTAAATGTTCCTTGATTGCATTTCTGTCTCTGAAAACTCAGATTTCCCTTGTAAAATAGCCACTGAACTACTGTCATTACTCCAATCTTGGAGATCTATCACATATGTATTCTTCTGGTATTCCTTAACTGTATCATTACAGTTCAGTAATTCTATCCATGTAACACCAGTTTTTGATACACTGTTCACTGATGCAGTGCTAATAACCCCTCTTTGTTTCTCACTACCCTCAATTACGCATGCTTCCGAGGGTTTTTTCACTTCCCTCAACTTGACTTTTACCATATCTTTGAACCTGGGATTAAAATAACTTCCTCTGATAAAACACATTTATATTTGTGGTTAGTAGCTCTCCGTTCTGCGATCCCATAAATATCACCACCCGTGGTTCTCATTGCATCCACCAAGACCCTATTGTTAGTATCAGTAATAATATCAGTATTAGTATCACCACCCATAACGCTATTGTCACACCCACGAAAATTGTTACCACCGTGGCCCCCAATATTCCATTTAACATCACTGCAGTTATTCCCTGTATCATCAGTGTGGGTTTTGGTATCACCACACCCAATATCCCCGGTATCATCACCATTAGCACCGCCAAACGCACCCCCATTTTCAATAATCTCCATATCCTCAGTTTCACTTTCGTCCTCATAAGGGATAAAAACCCCAGGTATTCCAACAGTTATACCACTAACACCTGCATGGACCAAAATCTTGTGTCTTCTGCATGCAGGATGGCCCAGCAAAAGTCTGTTGCCCAACGGAACCCATTTTATAACCAAAAATGATTCTATTAACACTATCACCCACAATAAACCGTATTCTAACAAAACCCAGGATGTTTAATCTATTGGCTTGCACATCATACACCGTCTCCGTTGAGGGTTTCAAAGGGTAATGGGAGAACATGGATTGATACAAATTATGATCCATTAAATTGATACTTGCTCCGGTGTCAATAAAGACCGGGATATCCATATCCTCGACTGTTCCATATACTATAGGCCTGGGCTCTGGGGTGTCCCCCACTAGACCACAATGGCACATACCAATCACCTGTACCCTTTTTGTTGATCGGCTTTCCAAAAATTTCGCCGATTCCTTTGCCTTCATAAGTGACCTACCTGGGAAGCGCTCGTATTATAACTCCCAAATTTCTAAGGTGTAGGTCTTGCATCTTTCCGTATCTGAGACGGGCAAGCTTGCCAATAGTGATCCACACTCTTACACATTCCACAATATTTGACTCTACATACTTTCTTTGTGTGCCCTGGTTTATTGCAATTGTAGCAATGCAACTGCTGTTGCCTTTGATTGATCGATCTTCTATTATATTCCACTTTTGAACACAAATGGGGAGAAGGAAATTTTATGTCTCTTTGCATCGTATTTCTCTGACCGGTCCCGTTAAAAAATGTACATCCACTGCTGTGGGACATTTGGACATATGTTTCTGAATTTGGGCATAAATAAGTTCTTCGTCTGAGGTAGGTCCAATCTTTTCATCAAAACTGTCCACTATTGCGTCTGTAATTTCGTGTAATAGCATTGCAAAATGTATCAATTTGTATAAATTGTTGAGTGAGACATTATTACCATTTACCCATTTGGAATCTTTCAATTTCTGTATCCATTCTCCCGCTGAGTCAAAAAGTTTTGAGCTGTGCTCAATAAGGCTTGTTGTGTGTTTCCGGATTTTTTACAGCCCTCTTAAATCTCTTACCATATCACTGTGTTCCTTTGAGCCATAAACCGCTTTTAAAAATGCTTGTAATTCAGTCCATGACCGACATTTTGTGTACTGAAAACTCCTACACCTGTAGAATAAATCTCCTTTATTGAAATCTAACTAGGCTTTTGCCTCTGTGAACGCCTCTGTATCATCCTTAATTCCCTTGGCGTTTAAATAGTTATTCACCCCCTCAATAAAAATTTGCACTAGTTGGGAAAGAACGCCGTCTACAATGCCACGGAACGGGCTGACCACACCCCCCCCCCCCCATTAAAATTTGTTATTTTGTGAACCAGAGTCTAGTTCCACTTGCTTCTGCCATTTTGCTTTCTTTATGAAAACCCTTATACTTCAGGATTCGGTCCGACCTCAGTAACATTAATATATTTATGCACACACAAACCCCAACCCAAAAAATTAATAATAATCATCCACCAATAAAAGATAAAATAAACATGCACCACGCCCAACAAGCTGCCATATGAACTCACCACTGCTCACGTTCAAGGTTAATCAGGTGTTTAATTAATACAAGGTCACTCCGGTACACAAAAAATGGGAAGAAGATAGTTCGAAAAAGAAAACGAATGTCGAACCCTTAAATTGCTGAATTAGCGTCTGTTCAGTCCGGCTGCCAATCTCTCTCTCTCTCTCTCTCTCTTATGCCAAGCATAAAAACGAAACTTATGATAATACTTTTCTAATGTATCATAAAACCACAAAACCACCAATGTCCACCGAATCTCGAGGAACATTAAAATAAAACACACTTTGAGGAAATTAACACTAATAAAAAGAGAAAAAAAAAGATAACTTAAAATTATACACTCACGTCTTCATAGAACTAGAGCCGGTACCTGTCTACACATTGCAGCTGCACGTAATTCATTCCCGTTATGACATAAATACACTTTACCACCCGCACTGGGTACCTTGCGACTTGCATCTAAAGCTCCTTAAATCGGCAAAAGAGCATATTGCCCAATACATAACTATGACCACTCTCCCCAAAATATACCTAATCTGTACAGTCTCTTTAGAGGCGCTACCTATGGCATTAATGAACCTTTTAACCGTTGCCACCAATCTCTTGAACAGGTTTTTAAGGTCAAATGACACTCGTTAAAACAAAATGAAACAAACTGCTACTGGCAACTAAACCTACCCTGTTGTCTGAAAAAGCAAGATAGGCAAATAAACTCCTGTAGTTACAAAAAGTATACTTTTTATTTTCCAAATTAGCTAACATTAAAATGGAATAAAATTAATTAATTAAATGGAAAAAAATAAATTAACCCTGACCCAAAAGAAACATTAAACTATCATTTTCCTCTCTAAATCATATTTAAGTAAGTACCCCCTCTTATCTCATTATGTCCGACTAATCATAATATTTTAATAAGTCAATAGAAGTCTAGAGAATCCATTTTTCTATATGATGACTTCGAATCCATCTGAAATAAAGAGACCACAATTATAACACTGCTTTAACTATGAAAGTTAGTCAAAAAGAATGTGTACCGCACCACACTTCTCTTTCTCCAGACACAATAATTATCACTTCAAAGGTTAACTTTTTTAAAGTTCTTTCTTATGTTACCTTATTCGATGAATCTGCAACACCTCTTCCAGGCGTGTTCCACACTCTGTCACAACTAATCAGTGAGTCCTCTCTTAGCACTTATCCCCCCATAATAAATGTCACTTATTGTTCATTACA
>NC_087205.1:27062809-27077809 GCF_015104395.2 Macrobrachium nipponense | reverse complement strand
CGAACCTTAAACAAATAATTGAACAAGAATTTGGCTGCCTTAAGATTCAATTGATTCCAATCAATCCACTCAAGATTGGCGTATTCTATAACTACAAGGATTAAACTGCAGACCTCAGGAGATCTAACATTATTTATAAATTTCAAGTGCCCAGGGATGTCCCGGTATTTATGTTGGATCTTGCCGGAGGTTGATGCAGATGAGATATTGTAGCCATATGGGATACAGTTTTTAGTAACGGGCAAACGGGACCAGAAACTGAGTAAACCAGAATTTTCCAATATAAAAAACCATGCTTCTATATGTAAAATCGAAGTTAATAAAAAGCATTTCTCCATTATTGGTGGTACAAGTCATAGTGATTACCTAACAACCTTGAGTCCTTATACATTAAACGGCTTGTTCCTTCTTTGAACTCTAACGTTTCCGCTTCTCCTCTTTATCTTGCATAACTGAAGTCGTAGGTTGGTGTGTAATCTTGGTCATTCGTTCTTCTCCTTCTCCTTTGAGTGGTTTGGTGAGAACTGGGTCTTTTTTACTGTAATCCTTTTAAGTTATATTAATTTTTATAAGTAACTATTTTTTTTTTAACTTTATTTTTATTTTTTTTAAAAATATTTTTTGTAAATTTTAACAATTCTATGTTTATTTTTACAGACTGAAGATGCACATAGAACATGTGCGAAACGTATCAATGTGAATAAAAACGTTGCCTATTTGATGTGTTTTGTGGACCCTGCTGTATGCTTTTATATATCTTCACCTGGGGGAATCCGTTATATATAAATATATATATACACATATATATATATATATATAATATATATATATATATATATATATAAATATATATATATAACATAGATATATATATATATATATATATATATATATATATTATATATAATGTGAAAATTTTAAATTTTGAAATATTCAAAGCCTTTGAAGACATTTAATATATATATATATATATATATATGATTTATATTATATATATATATATATATATATATATATATAGTACTCGATGTTTGACACAAGAGAAAAAAGGAAATAAAACAAACATCACCTCCCACATTCTTTCATGGCAGTTTCCTCTAAATATTCTCGGTGACCTTTGGAGGAAAGTCCCGAAGTTTTGAGCGAAAAAGCGAAACGTTTCCCTTTACGGGCTTTCAACCACTTACCGTTTCATATGTCTTATACGGTTTTGCCAAAATTGCTCTTGGCCCTTTATGAAATACACACCTGGCCCCCGCATATTTTTGCGTACGACGGCGTGTGAGCGAGTATGGAAGCTATACTATATTGCCATGTTTATTTCAGGATAATAGTGGCTGTTAGATTCCTTAACAATGATTATTCGTAATTTAGTTTGAATCTCACTCTGAGCGAGTAATACATACTGACACACACACACACACACACACACACACACACACACACACATATATATATATATATATATATATATATATATATATATATATATATATATAGTATATATATATATATATATTATATATAATATTATATTATATTATATATAGTATATATACACATACATATATTTCATATTGTGAAGTTGTAAGGTTACATTTTATGTTTAGGGAAATTATACAGTATGTAATACTTGCATAGCATTTTCGCTTACTCATGGAGTAAGCCTACCATCTACTTTGCTGTTGCTCTTGTTGTTATATATTATATATATATATATATATATATATATATATATATATATATATATATATATATATATATATATGTGTGTGGTGTGTGTGTGTGTGTGTGTGTGTGTGTGTGATGGAAAATTGGCTGATCGAGAAAATATATGGGGAAATAGTTATTCATATCATTTAGCCATTGGTAGATGGAGCAATAAAAACATCTAAATATTAACTATAGCATTCAGGCCAAAGACCAAGCACTGGGACCCATGAGGTTATTCAGCACTGAAAGGGATATTGGGAAAATAAAGGTGTGAAAGGTATTACAGGAGTGCAAAAAGAAAACAACAAGTTGTCCACTACAACTTTGACAGTAAGTAGTCTAGCTGAAAATTTTAATAGCAAATTTTTATTCCGTGAAAATTAATTGAGAAAAGAAAACTAAGGTTTTTTTTATTATAAAAGAAGAACTATATTCTGACGAAAACAAAATGATAGATTCCCCTCCCAAAAGAAGTTCAAATCCTGTTTTTTCCTTTATACTTGACCATTATACCGTTATTCATTTTAAGTTAGCTGAAATCAGCTACCACCAGACCATTCATTTTTTGGTATTATGAATTTACAATGGTTACAGTTACTTAATCAGATTTAACTTTCTCAGACTACTATGCATCAGCTACCACCAGATCATTCATTTCTGATATTATGAATTTACAATGGTTACAATTAAACACAATTAACTTTCTCAGCAATACTCACCAGACCACTATCGTGGGAAGGATGAGGAATTAAAAAACGTTCAGACGTTTTAAGATTATAAACAGAAGTGAAGGCCCAATACAAAGCAAAAGAAAAAAAAAATTATGAAAACTCGTGTGGGAAGTCGTGAACCGAAAATAACTGGTTTCTGTTCTTCGATCTTTGCGTCTTGTATCTTTGCGCGCCTTTAATACTTCAGTCACATTCGCGCCAGATCTTGGTTTTTTGTTTTGCTTTCTTTTTCTTTTGACACTTGTCACTCTCTCATTCAGCAATGCTCCTATGATTCTAGACTTCTTTTTCTCCTGTTGACATCAGCCACGGCTTGAGGTAAACATGGTATTTCTATCTTCGCCTACGTGCGTCTAACTATAAACATTCTGTTGTTTCTTTCTTTCTATTTTATCTTTTCTAGGGGACACCATCTGAAGGTAAAGAAACATATATTCATACTTTCAAATTAAGTGTTATAGCATTTAATATCAACGAGGCTTGATCTGACCTCCAGCTTATCCCGGGCACGAGTAAGATTTTCCCCTCACGCATAAGTTATAAATATTATATTTCTAACTTTTAATGAAAATAAAAACTTGCTAAAAATCTAAGGTCTGATAGATCGTTGTTTCACCAACGAAAATTAAAATAAATACGCTATATTTTATTAGAAATGAATATTCTGTACTGTTTAACATGCACATTATCCAATTTTTACATTTGCATTCTAATAGATAAATTTAACATGTGCATTACTTATTTTTTTACATTTTAATTCTAATAAATAAATCATAAATATTCTATCCTAAAATTCATGTATCTTTAACCCAATGTGAAACGCATTTTTCACACCTTTAGAGACTCTTCCATAGACCTTTCCTAACCCCCAACAACAAGCATAACAACAACAACAACAACAACGAAATAGTTTGTAGGCTTACTCCCTGAGTAAGCGAAAATGCTATCCAAGTATTACATACTGTACAATTTCCCTAATGATCAAGAGTAACCAACAACTACACAATGTAAAATAAGTCAGTTACGTATTGAGTGATCTGGTTGGAAGTACAGTACAAGAAAACTCTGTTATCCACGCGACAATTGTCGTATATATCTAAATATCACAGAAGATACAGATCAGTAGTGTACAACATCTATGCCGGAATATTCGCTGGAATTAGACAGAGCTACAAGCAACAAACTCCGGAAATTTCAAAATGAAAATATAATAGTAGCGGGAAAAATTCAGAGACAAAATTGGATTAATGTTGACACTCTAAGCTTTAGGGGGAAGGTTGCTGGAACTGAATCTAGCCTCAGTGAAGGCCCCCTTGAGAGATTAAATAAAATATAAAAGTTTTAATGTAATAAAATAAAACACTAGTTACCGTCGAGCTTAGTCGAATTGCAGGTAAGAGACACTACGTCAGTTATACTGAAGAAAAGAAGGTTAAATATATATTATAAAGGAAAGGATATTATTGTCTATAATTATATAATAGACTTGGTTATATAGACACGAACTGTAAGCAACAATTGTGAGAAAAAGGAAATCAAATAGACTTGGACGATTAAACAAGGACATTTATTTTTTTTATAACAAAAACTGTTCAGCGTCGACGTCATATTTTCATAAATAATTCGCA
This sequence comes from Macrobrachium nipponense, assembly GCF_015104395.2. Classification (NCBI taxonomy): domain Eukaryota; kingdom Metazoa; phylum Arthropoda; class Malacostraca; order Decapoda; family Palaemonidae; genus Macrobrachium; species Macrobrachium nipponense. The sequence continues at coordinate 27,073,737 of NC_087205.1, read as the reverse complement.
GTGTAGTGGGAGTAAACGATGCTTTAATGGCGATTACTACATCTTTAGACTATGAGCGATACAATCCTAGAATTCATTCTATTAAGAAAGATAAAGAGAAGTTCATGGAAAAATTATAATATATTGTTATCGGAACATCCAGACTCCCCAAGTTTTCAGTTCTCAGAACATTAAAAGTAGTACAGAATTCGTAATTGCGAATTTTCAATGTGACTCAGTAAAAAAAAGTAGTCTGATCATATCTTACCATCTATTTCGAGACACAGATGAATATATGCATACATACACACGTATATTATTAATATAATATTTTATATTTATTAATATATATCTAATGTATATATATATATACACGATTATTATATTTATTTATATATATATATATCTATATATATATATATAGTATATATATATATATACATATAGTATATGTATGTATATATATATCAGTAATATATTTATTATATATTATAATATAGGTATATACATATAATATATATACTAATATATATATATATATATATATATATATACTACTATATATATATAGTATATATATATCTATATATAAATATATATAGTAATAATATATATATTACTAACTATATTAATATATATTGTTATAAATTATAAATATAAATAATAATATATATATATATATAAAAAATATATATATATATATAATAATTTATATAATATATATAAAAATATATATATATACTAATATATTTATATATATAATATATATCTATGATATATATATATATATATATTATTATATAAATATATACATCTAATGTATATTGATATATATAATAATTATCCTATATTATACTATATATATAATACATATAAAATATAATATATATCATATATATTAAGATTTTATATAATTAATATATATATATTATATTAATAATAATATTATATTATATATTCCTTATATAATATATATATTAATATATATATATATAAAATATACATCTATGTATAGTATATATTATATTATATAATAATATATAATAATATTATATATTATTATATTGAAGTAACCTATTATAATTATTATATTATATATATTTTTACAATTATATATATTATTATTATATAGTTTATATTATCATTTATAATAATTATTATTTATCTATAATATATAGAATATATATATTTATATATATGTTAATAATTTTATTATAATTATCTATATATAATTAATAATAGTATATATATCGATTATATTATAAAAAATATTAATATAAAGTAGAATTAGATAATATATTATATTATATATATTTATTATAATATATTATTATAATATTATATATATATATATATATTAATATATATTATATTTTTAAAAATATATAATATATAGATATATATTATAATAATATATAATTATATATTATATATAGAGCCAATATAAGTTTATACATTACAATAGTATTTTATGATATATATTAGAGATACAGATAGAATATAGAGAGGATAATAGCGAGATATATTATAGAGATAGAGAGCGAGATTCGGTCGATTAGCGATATAAGGCGAATAAGAATTAAGAAGCGAGTCGGATATAGAAGAATATTAATATAGAGACAGAGAGTAAGAGAAGAGAGAATGAAGAGAGAAGAGAGATTAGAGAGATAGATTTATATCAGTTTTATATATTATTAGTATTATATAGATATAGAGTATATAGATATACTATACTATATATATATATATATATATATATATATATATAGATAGATAGATAGTAGAGAGATCGTATATATTTATATATAGAATAGGTATATAGATGTATATATATAGATATATAGAGATAGGATACTATATATATATATAGACATATATATATATATATATATAGGGATATATATAGATATATAGTACATATATACATAGATATAGGATATATATAGATATATATATATAGATATATATAGATATCAGATATATATTATAGATAGTAGAAGATTATATATGAGAGATATAGATATAGTAGAGAGATTATAGATAGGTATATATTATATATTACATATATATATATAGTATATATAGGATCTATATATAGATATAGAGATATTATATAGATATATCTAATATAGATATATAGAGAAGATAGCAGAAGATAGAGTAGAGAAATAGATTGATATACAGAGATAAGGAGATTAGATAGATGATAGATATTAATATGAGATAGAGATATATAGATCTAGAGATTATAGAAGAATAGATATATATATATATATATCTATATTATATATATAATAAATATAATATCGTAGATTATATATAATGAGATAGATATATAATAATAATAATATATATATAGATGATGTAGATACATATATAGATATAATAAAGATTAATAATCTTATATATATATCTAATATTATATAATAATTCTATAATATAGATATTTAATATCTATGTATATCTCTATATATATATATATATAATATATAATATATATATATATATATGTTATAATCACTTTAGCACGTGATTCATTTATCACACATATCCACAGGTGAAAAAGAATAGAACAACATAAACAATGTGTGAGATATGCACAGGGAAATAGTGGTATATTTGTACATGTTAGTGAGAACAATCATGCTATTAACTGGGAAGGGGCAAAAAAGCTGGTGTGTTCTAATAATGCATTGGAAAGGAATATCATTGAATCTAGTTTTATAAAAGAAAGTTACAACAATAATATGAACATCAGTCAAGGAATGTATAAACTTGATCCTTTAATATCAAAAGAAATTTGTAAACTGCTTAAATTTTAAGGTTGGCTGTAGAGATATTTGAAAAATAGGATTATTATATTTGTAAACACAGTAAAGGGGGCAGTAGTTGTAATGAGATGTTCAACCCCGCCTCCCTGACACCTGTCAGGTGTGGACTTGTACCCTAAGCGGTAGTATCCCTAGAGAATTTATTGTAAATTTTAGCCTAATGATTTTTGAAAGCCACTCCTACCTTGACACCTGCGTGTGGGTGGATCTGCAGTCTCAAACTGTTGTGTGTATGTTCGTCAGTACTGTCTTTGTAGTATATATACTCGTGAATTCTAATACTATGTATCAGTCCTTTGTCAATGGCTTGAAAATAAAGCCGAAACCGGTCAGGACCTACACCCTGTCTCTTATTTTTCACCTGTGGATATGTGTGATAAATGAATCACGTGCTAAAGTGATTATAATCATCAATGGATACCACGAGCTCCTTCCGATCTTTCTGTGTTCTTTTCCCCATCTTGGAATATGCAGTCACTGACTTCGCAGACGCCCTCATTCAAGCTCATACAAACAAGGAACACCTGCGGTTTCTACGTGAATGTCGTGATGAACAAGTGATACCAAGATCAATGATAACCAAGTCCTTGTCTAAATTAGAAGACCAACCGTTCGGTGAAATACAACGATCTATTTTGGACAAACATATCAATATTAAGACATTGGAAACTAAAAAGAATTTTGAAGATTTATCGAGGAAAAGACGTCATTTTGAAGCTTCAATACCATCGGATTGGAAAGATTCTCTGCAGGAATATTGTTATTTGAATATGAGGAAGAAAGTGTATCAGAAGCTTAAACGTAAACATAACAACAAAATGAAACTCCTGATCGAAAGAAGCCCCTGGACTACCAACGCCAATCATGAATGTGTCGTCAACTTATCAAACAAGCATCTGGATAGTAATGTAACCAGTGCTTTAGGCTATGGTTTAAATTTTGCTCTATCAACGGGAAGTATAAACAGTGTAGAAATAACTAAAGGATTGTGCAACTTAGAAAAATATAGTGATTTAACTAGTGAAGATGTCAACATAATTAAGGGAGTGATTAATGGAAGCATGAAAAAGTCAGACACCACAAACGTACCCAAAAGATTTATGAATGCCATCAATGAACTGAAAAAAGATAAAGATATACACATGACAAAAGCAGATAAATCAGGTGCCATAGTAATTTTAAACAAAAATGAATACATAGAAAAAATGGAAAGTCTTTTGGGTGATAATAGCACTTATAAAGAATTAAATAAGAACCCGATAGAAAGTGTGAATAGTGGTTTTAATAAAAAAGTGAAAAATCTGTTAAAAGGCAACGAAAGTCTTATAAAGAAGGTGTGTGTGACCTCCCCATCGCTACGTATATGTATGGTACGATAAAAACCCATAAAGCAAAACTTCCCTGCCAGACCAATTATCAGCTCAGTGGGTTCTGCATCTTATAAATTAGCAAAATATTTAGTGGATATCCTTAACCCATTGGTAGGTAACATCTCTAATGCCAATATTAAGAATAATGTGGACCTGATAGATAAACTAAATAGTGTAAAAGTTAATAGTGAATCGAGACTTGTGAGCTTCGATGTAGTATCTCTATTCACAAAAGTGCCTATTGATGATTTATTGGAGTTTTTATCGGAATTATTAGAAAACAAACAACTGGATAATTCCATTTTCTAAAAGCACCTTAATTGAACTAATAAAATTATGTGTTAAAGACTGTAAATTTGAATTCAACGGAAAATTCTACTCACAAAATTTTGGTATGGCAATGGGAAACCCTCTGTCCCCAGTGCTAAGTAATTTATATATGGAATTTTTTGAAAAGAAAATTTTAAATAATATAATTCCACGCAATGTACCTTGGTTTAGATATGTTGACGACATAATTTGTGTATGGCCAGGGAATGAAGATGTAAATAACTTTTTTGCCAGGTTAAATCAATTAGTACCATCAATTAAATTTACTATGGAAATAGAAAAAGATGAATGCCTACCCTTTTTGGATGTCCTCAATACGGAGAATAGTAGTGGGTTTAAGTATAGTGTTTACAGAAAAACCTACTAATATTTCTTCCTATGTACATTTCTATTCTGGACAAAACAATAAGGTTAAAAGATCAGTGTTTGCTTCTATGTTTTTAAGAGCACTACGGGTATGTAGCCCAGAATATATAGATGAGGAAATAGATAAGATTCAGAATACAGGCAAGAAACTGAAATATCCAGATAATGTACTAAACAATGCATTAAAAGCGGCAAAAAAGACCATGTATCAAAATCAAAAAGAACCTTACAACAACAAAAATTTGCTTGTACTACCTTATAATAGTAATATGAAAGATATCCCACATCTCCTGAAGAATTTTGGTGTTAATGTAGTTTTTAAAAACAATAAAACAATGAAACAAGGTACTTTATTAAGAACTTCCCCCCGCACAAAAGCTAAAGGGATGTTGTATATAAAATCCCGTGTAAGTCTTGTGACAACTTTTACATTGGTCAAACGGGGAAAGCACTGGAAAAAAGAATAGAACAACATAAACAATGTGTGAGATATGCACAGGGAAATAGTGGTATATTTGTACATGTTAGTGAGAACAATCATGCTATTAACTGGGGAGGGGGCAAAAAAGCTGGTGTGTTCTAATAATGCATTGGAAAGGAATATCATTGAATCTAGTTTTATAAAAGAAAGTTACAACAATAATATGAACATCAGTCAAGGAATGTATAAACTTGATCCTTTAATATCAAAAGAAATTTGTAAACTGTTTAAATTTTAAGGTTGGCTGTAGAGATATATGAAAAAATAGGATTATTATATTTGTAAACACAGTAAAGGGGGCAGTAGTGGTAATGAGATGTTCAACCCCGCCTCCCTGACACCTGTCAGGTGTGGACTTGTACCCTAAGCGGTAGTATCCCTAGAGAATTTATTGTAAATTTTAGCCTAATGATTTTTGAAAGCCACTCCTACCTTGACACCTGCGTGTGGGTGGATCTGCAGTCTCAAACTGTTGTGTGTATGTTCGTCAGTACTGTCTTTGTAGTATATATACTCGTGAATTCTAATACTATGTATTAGTCCTTTGTCAATGGCTTGAAAATAAAGCCGAAACCGGTCAGGACCTACACCCTGTCTCTTATTTTTCACACCTGTGGATATGTGATATATATCTATCTATAACTATGATATATATTATATATATATATATATATATATATATATATATATATATAGAATATATATATATATATATATATAATATATATATATATATATATATATATATATATATATATATATATATATATATATATATATATATATATATATATATATATATATATATATATATATATATATATATATATACATATATATACATATATATTTATATATATATATATCTATATATATATTAGATATAAATATATTAATATATATATAGATATATATATATATATATATTTATATATATATATCCCTATATATAATATATATATATATATATAATATATATATATATATATATATATATATATATATATAATATATATATATATATTAGTATAATAAATAATGCGTGTGTATTTACATATGTAAGGATGCACACATGCACCACCTAGTGAGGAAAAGAAAACGAGGATAAATTACAAGACATATGGAAAATGGGAGAGAATTCTAAGCGGATACTATGGTGACCAAACACGTAATTGACAATAAAAGTTTCAAGGAGTGTACGGAGGAGGCGGCTCATTAAGAAAGTCAACATTGACATCGTCCGCGTAGCCATTTAGGACTAACACTTGGGACCGGTAGGCCTGTTCGGAGGGATAATACTGCTGCTGACTGAAAGAAGCGGCTTCCCCTGAGGAGGAGGAGAAGAAGAGCTGCCGAGCTGACGGAAGGCCGCTTAGGATATGACCTGAGGAGGAAGGAGGAGCAGTCGGGTACGGCATTTGCTCTGCGGAGGACGTTGACGCGTAGGATAATTCGCTTCCAGATGATGGATCGGGGTAGGAGAGCCGCCTTCCGGGAGGGGCCGCAGCCGGGTAGGACATCTGTCTTACTAAAGGATCCAGTTGGTCGTTGCCGTCTGGAAGGTATGTGGGCGTCTGCACGCCCACCGTGGAGGTCTCCGTCAGGCGGGATGGGAATAGGAACGCGGCGGACTGTGAGGCGCTGATTGAAGGCGTTTAGTTTTGTGTTTCTTAATTCTGTCTCTTTTCTCTGCCGTATACCACAGGCCGCTCAGGATTGCCATCATCACCACTAAAAATAAAAAAAGATAAATGTTAAAAAAGTGAGTTTAAACATCTTTAAACGTTAAAGATACGTAGCCTCGACTCAAAGGAAATGAAAAAGAAATTTATTCCCCAACTGTTCCATCATTTTTATATATATCCCTTTAAGCTTCAAAGGTTTGCGTTCATGAATAGCCTTACATTCCTCTGAGGAGAGAGAGAGAGAGAGAGAGAGAGAGAGAGAGAGAGAGAGAGAGAGATACCATTGTTCCTAGGGCCTCAGCTATTCTTAAGAATAAAATCTTACACTGGCGTTAACTTGATTAGCTAATGTTTTGTCAGGATTTGCCCACAAATAATCAGGCACAAGATATAAAACCCTTAGCTCTGAGGGTTGGGTCATATACGCACCACATTACAAAAAAAAAAAAAAAAAAAAAAAAAAAAAAAAAAAACATTGGATACCTACCATTCTGAAGCAGGACTAAAGTGTCATACCTTACTTTATTTCAAGGTACAGAGATAAAATATATAAAAAAAACAAAGAATTCACATTCATTACTCAGGCGGGTTAAAAATCATCACTACTAGTGATGATAGAAAGTTCAGACGCTGGATGGATACTATGATTCCACCTATTTCAGAGAGCAATATAGAAATGTTTAATCACTTGAAATCACTATGCTGACCACTGTAAGGGCGAGGATATAACATAGAATGAATACATGTTGACTCTCGCTACCTCTCCTTCTCACTCTCTCCCTTTCTTGTTAAGATAGTTGATTCAATTACATTGCCCGGATTTTGGACATTTTATAATTAACCCCTTCTCACGCCCGCTATCCCTATCGGGCCTGAACTTGGACTTAAAGGGCATCGGGAGTGTCACTATTCATCTGAACGACCTCGAGAACTATGGATTAGACACTGATATCTGTCGTTTTCGGTTATGTTTACTTTTTGTCAGCCCCCTCCCACACCCACCCTCTTTGGCGTCAGTGGTGTCTTAACCGCACAGGATTCTTTTCCAGATAGTAAGTCATATATATACCAAGTTTGGTTGAAAATGATCGATGCATTTCCGAGTTATGCTGGAACATACAGGCACACACATACACATTCATATATATGAATAACTTGATCACGAAGTATATAAACCGTGATGCTATGTATAAATAAAGGTTTTTGCCACGTAGGAAAATATATATAATATATATATATAATATATATAAAATATATTATATATATATATATATAGATATATATATATATATATACATATATGATATATTAATATATAATATATAATATAGATAGATATATATATGTAGTTTTAATTGGAAGTCTAAGAAATGCGTGAAAATCTCGGCACTTGAATTATATAAGTTTATACTCCAAAATTTATATATGTAAAGATATATCTTCAGCAAAGTATTTTATCTAAGGTTATGTACAGCAGATACCAAATGAAAATATTTCCAGTGATTTCTGATGAATTCTGTTTGAATCTGTGGAAATTCTTCTTCATGTCATTGTAATTATATGAGGAATATTTAGTTCACCAAAAAGATGAAAGTAGACTGGACAGTGTTAAGGTTAAACATTTGAGGAAAAAGAGAATTAGGAGGAAAAAGAGATGATTTGAGAGAAGGGAGACACAGAGAGAAAGGGAGGCGTGAAAGTGAGGAATGTCCCTGGGTGGTCTTCGGATGGAATATAATCATATAAAATGTAATCATGGAAGTACAAAGAATTTTTTTTTTTCTTTTTTGCCTGGAAAAATAATTACCAGGCGATTTAATACATCGGGAAATGAAAGTGGTTGCTGAACTCTTTTGCAATAGAGTCCGGTTTTTAAAAGCAAGAAGAGGGTTTTTGAGTAGGGGTTCAAATAAACAGGAGGTGAATTAAATCATAAAAGAACCACTGATGAGAATTATGAATAGACGAAATTTAATTAATAAAAAGATAGGGATGAGGAAAAAAAGAAGGAGAAAAAGAAACTTTTGGAATCGTATGTCGTGCCATCTGGATGCATAACATGCATTATGAGTAACAATCTTTCTCCCTCAAGCGTCGTTTATGAAGGCAATAAACTCTCTCTCTCTCTCTCTCTCTCTCTCTCTCTTCTCTCTCTCTCTCTCTCTCTTTTAATTTACTGATTATGAATCATGATAACAGGTTATAGGTACGAACTTCTGCATAATACAAAAATTGTTTAACGTATACCAACCACCACAACGAACAACATTCTAAAGACAGTTTTCTTTGCTGTTGAATACTGCAACAAGTACCCATTTTCTACACCCAAATCATCCCCCAACCCCCTCCACCAATCCCTCCCTTGTACATGCACGCTGGCTTCATCTATTGGTCTGAGTGAAGTATTCAACGCTCCCTTTTTAAGGCTCCATCTATTGGTCTGAGTGAAGTATACGAAGCTCCCCTTATAGGTAGTCCTTGCCACCAAGGACCCTCAACGACAGGTTGGGCTGGTAAACCCATTATCTTCGAGGGTTGAAATGATGGTCAACATGGAATCATGATCTGCTATTAAGTGTAAGAAACTTTAGATTTTATAAATAATATTTTCTACATAATTAATGACTTTTATTCATTACTCTAAGTACAATTAAATTAAGTAACTATCGAGTAATTACAGTTTGAACGTAAATTCAGCACCCCTCCTCCCCTGTCTTAAAAATGGGGTTGCCCATATTATAATGACACTGCAAAGTGCTGCCAACTATCGGGCCCTTGAAGAACCATTTTTAGCCGGCTTATTTGGATCGCTACGCTGATTGGTTCTCTTCTTTGCCTTTAACGACTTAACTACCTAGTGTCACTTGAACTATCAAATGGTGGTTGATAAGGAAAAGAAAAAATGTATCGTCCTTTCCCGTTAATTAAATACTTTTTATATGAAGGCATAAATTCTTTAGTGATCACTGAGATACTACAGTATGTTAACCCACTTACTACATCTATGAATATGATTAGAATACCTGACCTTCAACAAAACTGAATAGCCGATGAATTTGAACAAAAATTATACATTTTATTGCGTGCAAGCACAAGACAAAAGTCAAAATCCCTTTGTGCTTGGATCAAATAAGGAAGAGGGGACAAGATTCAAGAACTAAGGGAAAAATTAATAAAGTAATTTTTATATAAAATACGGGCAAATAGTGGTGGGACTATACACATATGCACACAACCATAGTTATGTATGTATATATATATATATATATATATATATATATGTATGTATTATATATATGTATTATATATATACAATATACCTATATATATATATGTGTGTGTGTGTGTGTGTGTGTGTGCGTGTGTATGTGTGTGTGTGTGTATATGTATGTGTGTATCTGTGTGTTTGTGTGTGGAGGAAAAACTGGTTCTCAGAAAAACAAGTAAATCAGAAACTTTATATACTGCACACGTCACTGGTAGTAATTATCAAAAGGAGTGGAATTTTTAAAAATATTTAGAATCATGGATACTCATTTTCAAAATACATCAAGCATGTGTTGACGCATTTTAACCCTCAAGTAATAGATACAAACTACTGAAATCTAAGTGTGTAAAACAGATAACAATATACTGTGGCGCATGTCTGTTAGATTTACATCTTACTAATGATAAGTATCTTTGTATCCGGTATATATCACAGTTAAGTTCTCAGAATAAAAACGAATTACTGTTCAAAACACATGTTGCACACACGAATATAACCCGTATTTAAATGATATACCACGTGTCTAAAATAGGTAAGACTGGTATATTTATTTCTTAGTTTCTTCCATAGAAAATAAAGCAGAAAAAACCCTTGAACGCTGTTTGGTGAGAATATAAT
>NC_087205.1:27055309-27057809 GCF_015104395.2 Macrobrachium nipponense | reverse complement strand
TGAATCTAGCGGTCATCGTACATGTATCTCCTAAGCAACGAATTAAGCATTTAGTGACAAATATTATATATATATATATATATATATATATATATATATATTATATATATATATATATATATATATATATATATATATATAAAGAGGAGAGAGAGAGAGAGAGAGAGAGAGAGAGAGAGAGAGAGTATATATATATATATATATATATATATATATATATATATATATATATATATATATATATATATATATATATTTAATATATTTCCATATATGTTTAACCGAGGGGGAATTTATTAAGCGATAATAGAATTGCCGGCCGACAGCCGCGAACCATCGACCTCTCAATTCCAGGACTGGCAGTGGCGGGGTTGGTTAAGGCTTCACTGCCAGTCCTGGATTGAGAGGTTCTGATGGTTCGCGCCTGTCGGCCGGCAATTCTATTATCGCTTAATAAATTCCCCCTCGGTTAAACATATATGAAAATATATTAATGCCGGGTAGAGCGAATTAGATATTAAAGGACATTTGTAGCTCGATATATATATATATATATATATATATATATATATATATATATATATATATATATATATATATATATTATATATATATAATATTTGTCACTAAATGCTTAATTCCTTGCTTAGGAGATGCATGTAAGATGACCGCTAGATTCACTTTGCGTGTCGTGTTGAACTTCATATTCCCTATAAGATATATATATATATATATATATATATATATATATATATATATATATATATATATATATATATGATATATATATATATACATAGATATATATATATATATATATATATATATCATATATATATATATATATATTTATATATATATATATATATATATATAGATATATATATATATATATATATATATATATATATATATATATATGCATGTGTGTGCGCGTGTGTGTGAGTATATCTTTATACACTTAAGTATATCTCAAAGATAAAATGCCCATTAAAACACTCTGGTGTAAAGCTAAGGACTACATATTTCGGTGGACTAACTTCCACCCTTATCACCCTACTTGATACTCTAATGAAATATACCCCTTAGCTTTACACCTTAGCCTTTTATACTTGAGATGTATACTGCTTTAAAGAATTAATTTACACTTATGTATATGTGTATGCATATATGTATATATACACAAACATGTGCCGATGCGAATGATTCCACCGTTACGGTCACCTAAGGAATTCTTCACAAAATTATCGTAAGTAGTACGTATCGTTCTTCGTGAAATTCCATTAATAAAGATGATAAAATATAGAATTCATGAAAATTGCCTTTGATCATTTATTGGCAATCGCAGTAATCCATCCTTGTTGCTACTCGATATAGCAAGCATCCGGTACTACCATTTAATCTTGCTATACAGAATCTGTGATGACAAAGAGAGAGAGAGAGAGAGAGAGAGAGAGTTCAAAAGTTTAAGATCACCCTTAATTGGCAAAGATGGGAAAAGATCAGGGGTACCAGAGCATGTAGTTTAATTAGGGTGGATGAGGACCCCCAAATGATCCGTAGAGAAACGATTTAAAAATAAAAAGATCAAATAAAAAATTAAACGAGTTTTTTGTACAACGTATAATGCTGTATAAAACCACTGTCTATGACCGGCAGCTCTCTAGTTGCTCACTGGATGCTGTAGAGCGACGGTGCGTCCCTTGCCTCCCGACAGCGCTACCAGATGCACGACCCATGGCTAACTTTAACCTTAAATAAAATAAAAACTACCGAGCCTGGAGGGTTTTAATTTGGTATGCTTGATGATTGGAGGGTGGATGTACAAAATACCAATTTGCAGCCCTCTAACCTCAGTAGTGTTTTAGATATGAGGGCGGACAGGATAAAGTGCGGACAGACAGACGGACAAAGTAGTTTTCTTCTTCAGAAAACTGAAAATAAAAGTAAAAAATATCAAAATGTGTAACAGTTGAAAACTGTGGAACTGGTGAAGCTAAGGTCAGAGAGAGAAAAGCCTGTATTTAAGCAGCTGTAATTATGTTAATAATCTTCATTCTTTTTAGAATATATCAACTGTAAGGAGAGCCGAAGATGACAAAGGTGACCCGTACGTTTAAGAAGTCCATGTTGAGTCTGCATAGTTATCAAATTATTCATAATGAAAAACGAATCTAAGTTATGATAAGATTAACATTAATGGATTCTATCGATGTTATTATAATTATTTGAACATAAGATTTATAAGCGCATAAAAGTTGACTTCAAATAACATTAATGGATTCTATCCTTGTTATCATAATTATATGAAGATAATTTTTTATCTTTCATAAAAGTAAACATAAAAGACTCAATGAGTAAAGGACTGACCTGTGATCTTTAGTCTATTCTCTCAATTTTAACCCCAATATAAAACGGGAAAAATATCTTCCTTTAAAAAGTGGGACATTTTGCTCACAGTTTTATTATTTTAATAAAATGGATCATTCTTTTATCAAGG
>NC_087205.1:27047809-27050309 GCF_015104395.2 Macrobrachium nipponense | reverse complement strand
AATGGTCAGAATCGATATAAACCTTTGCCTCTCTTGATAGCCGTTTCGGTAGCGTCACTGTCCGATCCTGATTTCGTTCCCCGTCCAACTGGACGGTGGTTCGATCCCATGGGGGTACGAAATTATTATCAACTAAAAATTCCCCCTCGGTACATATATGAAAATATATCAATTCCGAGGTAGAGCGAATTAGATATTAAAGGACATTTGTAGCTCGAATGATTTATATGAATCACGGTGATGTGATAAATTATTCATATATATATATATATAATATATATATATATATATATATATATATATATATATATATATATATACATATATATATATATATATATATATATATATATATATATATGTGTGTGTTGTGTGTGTGTGTGTTGTGTGTGTGTGTGTGTTGGAGGACTGGACCCACTTGTGTTTTTTAAGTGTCGGAAAACAGTCCTCGGTTGGCTATATAAGGATTCGCAAAATGCGATTAGCGGTGCGTCTTGAGATTTATTTTAGCAATTTCTCTCTCTCTCTCTCTCTCTCTCTCTCTCTCTCTCTCTCTCTCTCTCTCCCTCTGTGTGTGTGTGTGTGTCTGTCTGCAGGCCAGTCGGGTAGATACTTCTTAAGTTTCTTTTGTTACATTTTAGTACCGTAGAAGGATGTCGGGAAACTCTGAAAGTTAGCCAAACATAATGTATTCTCTGAAGTATATTACATCCTAAGATAGACTTTTCAGAAGATCGTTGTGGCAGATCTAAGAAAGTCAGAGGAGGAAGAAGAAGTGAAGTTTACAATTGAATGTACATTCGAATAGGTTACAAACCTAACAGACATATTCACGACACCTCTTTTAGGTCATGATGATTCAACAAATTCATTTAGATCTCGTGGAAACCAAATTCAGGTTCCCAGTGCAAGATGAGGTTTCGTTAGTGCGTTGGTTATCATGCTTACTTAGCCTTCGTGCGCGCATCCTGTGAAGGTATTTTTTCGGCGCTTCTTTCCTGTATGACCTGTGACCGGAATCAGAGTTATGCTTTTATTCTAAGGAATGTATTACATTTCTTTTTATCTTGTAATTGTTATTACACACACACACACACATATACTACATACTATATATATATATAGATATATATATAGATATATATATATATATAAAGTCACTTTTTGTATTCATTATCTTCCATTCCAGAAATATTCTTATTCTTATGTGTTTGTAAGTACATAAGTACTTCATATATACCATATATATATATATACATATATATATATATATATATATATATATATATATGTATATATATATATATATATGTGTGTGTGTGTGTGTGTGGTGTTTGTTTGTGTGTGTGTGTGTGTATAATAATAATGATAATAATAAATATCAATAACAATAATAAACGCTCCAAGAAGACGTCCATTGTACGACGAAACTTTTGGGCATATTCTAACCATTTACATATTTCATTTTCCTATGTGGAATAAAGCTGAATAATATATTTTCGGGTCTAAGAAGATTACCATTTTTATATGTGCGTGAGTCTGTGTGGGTTAGTGTGTGTGTGTGTGTGTGTGTGTGTGTGCAGGCAGGAGAGACAACGGCGGAACCTCTCAATGTAAGCAGGTCTTGTAGTACATGTAAACTATGATACCTATTGTTGAAGAACGCTATCAGAAAACATGAAGCAGTAAACATTGCAGTAAATAGCATTGGCTGTAATGAAAGACGTTAAACAGAAGGAATTAGCAGCTGAAGTGTCGAAAAGGAAGGTAGTATTTCTAAGAAGCACGATCCCTTAACACCAACTAATTCACAGGTACTGAAAGGTTAGTAAATACTAATGATTAATGCACACTAGACAAGCATTATGGATAATAACGTGACCTCTTTGCAGAAGACGTACTACAGTATCAGATGCAAAAAGTTTTATTTCCACAACTGGGAAAAACCTAATGAAATATCTAAAGACTGAAGAATGTAAACTTAAATGTAACCCATCCCTTCTTGATAGGTTGAGCGGCTTTAGCTAATACTGAAATGACTTTGGGACGTCGTAAAGCAGTCTGAATGATCATCGCTGTCTCCAGTCGCAGCAATTGGCAACAGGAGCGAATCGCTCGGAAATAGCGAGGGAGAAATATCGTTAAAATGAACTGGTATTTGATGAGAGGGGAAGAAGTGAAAGGCAAATCTAACGACGTGCAAATTCGATGGAAGAGATAATCAAGGAAAACAAGTTATAAAAAAACGGTTAAAAAAACAAACACAGAAACAGTTTAGAGTCGGGAAAACAGATTATAACACTCGCACAACAGAGTTGAATTTAGATGAAAGAGAAAAGTAATCACATTAACTGAGACTCGAGTGGTAAAGAGCTTATGTCAGTGGAATCTTGTTTACATAAAATCTGGAATGGCGAGATATATTTAGAGGTGTCTGATGAACGCGGCGGTTTATTGTACAGAGAATAGGGTGGGGTTGGGGGATGTTGTAATTCTCATT
>NC_087205.1:27035309-27040309 GCF_015104395.2 Macrobrachium nipponense | reverse complement strand
CTCGGAGCATATAGACTAATCAGAGGCTTAAAATGGAATTTCGCTTTGCTTTGAAGAAATGTTGGAACCGTGAATTATAAACTCGTAACAGGTGGTCTGTATTACTGAGAGCAGAGAGCAAGGGGATGGATAAGACCTTCTG
Organism: Macrobrachium nipponense; assembly: GCF_015104395.2. Taxonomy (NCBI): domain Eukaryota; kingdom Metazoa; phylum Arthropoda; class Malacostraca; order Decapoda; family Palaemonidae; genus Macrobrachium; species Macrobrachium nipponense. The sequence goes on along the minus strand of NC_087205.1, from coordinate 27,040,167 downwards.
GCCACTTGCTCTGATAACCGATAAAAAAAAAAAAAAAAAGCAGAAAGAAAACATGTATCCTCTGGTTCACTCTTAACACAGATTCCTCAGTGATTTTAATCATCTCTCCCGTTCAGTTACGCCGACTGTGCTCTCTGTCTGTCGTCTTCAGCACAAGCACTTGAGAATCTCTGAGAAGTACAGGCAATCGTGTGAAATGTTATTTCAGAGATAGAGGAAGCCATTTCCTTCAAAACATTATAAATAAGATTATTTTGTATGGCAATACGCTCTCGTAGCTCCCACCCCTCCCCCCCCACAAAAAAAATAGTGCACTTTACTTTGCTATATAAAAAGTCGACTATTATTGTTGTTTTTTTTTTATACGTCTTAGGGAGCTTTCCATTATGCCTATTTCTGAAATAATTGTGTACGACAATACGCTTTCGTACCAAAAAAAAATTATTGCACTTTACTTTCCTATATCAAAAAGTCGATTATTATATATATATATATATCATATACTATATATTATATATATATATATATATATATTATATATATATATATATATATATATATGTTATTACTCGTCCTAGGCAGCTTTTCATTATGCCTGTTTCCTTTTTTATATGATTATATTTTTAACAAAGCAAAATAATTTATCATTTTCCATTATCTTTATTATATGACCCGTAGATGGTAATATTAGAATAACCTTGCTTAATCCTCATGCAAAAGTAAATATTATGATTACATATTTGCTTACATTGCACCAACTAGTGTCGATTACCTTAACCAAATAAGCTCAAGATAACACTTGTGTGTATGTTTTTTTTTAGAGGAATCGTGTCATCTTGATATTAAATATCTAAAGAAATAATAATTTAATTGCACAAATACCCGCAATGTGCGTTGAATTCGACGCTAAATGGCCCTGTCGTTGTCTTCCGATGTGTTTGGCCTGAATTTCACAGACAAGTGACCCATTCACAACTCTTAATATGAAGTGCTCTCAACAATCAATGCGTCTGACAACTGAGCTCGCTCGCGCAAGAGGGGGAAAGCAGGCAGACAAACATATAGACAGAGAGTTATGCATAAAGACAGAATGAGACAGGATAACCAACGGACAGACAGGCAAAGCAAAGGAAAGGACTGGAGGCAATATAACCAACGGGAACAGCCAGGCAAAGAGAAAGGGAACTGGAGGCCAATATAATCAACGGAACAGACAGGCCAAACGAGGACAGAATGAGAACAGGATAACCCAACGGACCACACATGGCAAAGAGGAAAGACTGATGGCCAATATAACCAACGGACAGACAGGCAAAGAGGACAGAATGAGACAGGTATAACCAACGGTACAGAAGGCCAGGCAAAGAGGGACAGAATGAGACAGGATAACCAACGGGACAAGGGACAGGCAAAAGAGACAAGAAATGAGACAGGATAGGCCAACAGGACAGGACAGGCAAAAGAGACAGAATGAGACAGGATAACCAACGGACAGACAGGCAAAGAGACAGAATGAGACAGGATAACCAACGGACAGACAGGCAAAGAGACAGAATGAGGCAGGATATAGGTCCAACGGACAGGACAGGCAAAGAGAAACCACAGAAATGAGACAGGATAAATCCAAACGGACAGACAGGCAAAGAGAAAGAACGAGGGCAAACTATAACCCAACGGAAAGGACATGGCAAAGAGAAAGACTGAGGCAATATAACCAACGGACAGACAGGCAAAGAGACAGAATGAGACAGGATAACCAACGGACTAGAACAGGCAAAGAGACAAAGAAGAAGACAGGATAACCAACGGGACAGGACAGGCAAATAAAGAGACAGAATTGAGGACAGGATTCAACCAAGCGGACAGACAGGCAAGAAAGAACAGAATGGAGAACAGGATAACCAAGGGACAAGACAGGCAAAAGAGACCAGAATGAGACAGGAATAACCAACGGACAGACAGGCAAAGAGAACAGAAATGAGACAGGATCAAACCAACGGACAGAACAGGGCCAAAGAAAAGGACAGGAAATGAGACAGGATAACCCAACGAGGACAGGACAAGGCAAAAGAGACAGACAAGGAGGCCAGGGAATGGAAACCCAACGGACAGACAGGCCAAAGGAGACAGAATGAGACAGGATAAACCCAAAGGGGAAGGACAGGACAAAGGCAAAAGAAAGACTGAGGCGAATATTAAACCAACGGACCAGACAGCAACAAAGAGAAAGACTGAGGCCAATAGAAAAACCAACGGAACAGACAGGCAAAGAGGACAGAATGAGACAGGATAAACCAAACGGACAGACAGGCAAAGAGACAGAATGAAAGAAACAGGATAACCAACGGAAGGGACAGACAGGCAAAGGAGAAAGGAACTGAGGCAATATAAACCAACGGACAGACAGGTCAAAGAGGACAGAATGAGACAGGTATAACCAACGGACAGACAGGCAAAGAGAAAAGGGACTGAGGCCAATAATAACTCCACGGAACAGACCAGGCAAAAGAGGACAGAATGAGACAGGATAACCAACGGACAGACAGGCAAAGAGACAGAATGAGACAGGATAACCAACGGACAGACAGGCAAAGAGACAGAATGAGACAGGATAACCAACGGACAGACAGGCAAAGAGAAAGACTGAGGCAATATAACCAACCGGACCAGACCAGGCCAAAGAGAACAGCAATGGAGACAGGATACAACCAACGGACAGGACAGTAAAGAGACAGAAATGAGGGACAGGATAACCCAACGGACAGACAGGCAAAGGCAGACAGAATGAGACAGGAGAAACCAATGGACAGAACATGCTAGAAAACCAGAATCTGAGAACAGGAGAACCAACGGAACAGAAAAGGGACAGGCCAAAGAGACAGAATGAGACAGGGGGGATAAAACCAACGGACAGGACAGGCACAAAGAGACAGATAATGAGGCTAGGACTAAAACCAACGGACAGGACAGGCAAACGAGACAGAATGAGACAGGATAGCCAACGGACAAGACAGGCAAAGAGGACAGAATGGAGACAGGATTAAACCAACCGGGGACAGACAGGCAAAGAGACAGAATGAGACAGGATAACCAACGGACAGACAGGCAAAGAGACAGAATGAGGCAGGATAACCAACGGACAGACAGGCAAAGAGACAGAATGAGACAGGGATAAAACCACAACGGACAAAGACAGGCAAAAGAGAAAAGACTGAGGCAATATAACCAACGGACAGACAGGCAAAGAGAAAGACTGAGGCAATATAACCAACGGACAGACAGGCAAAGAGACAGAATGAGACAGGATAACCAACGGACAGACAGGCAAAGAGACAGAATGAGACAGGATAACCAAAGGACAGACAGGCAAAGAGACAGAATGAGACAGGATAACCAACGGACAGACAGCAAAGAGGACAGAAATGAGACAGGATAAACCAAAGGGACAGGACAGGCAAAGAGACAAGAATTGAGACCGGAATAACCAAACGGACATGGACAAGGCAAAAGAGACAGAATGAGACAGGATAAACCAAAGGACCAGAACTAGGTCAAAGAGGACAGAATGAGACAGGATAAACCACGGACTAGGACATGCAAAGAGACAGAATGAGGACAGGATAACCAAACGGACAAGACAGGCAAAAGGAGACAGAAAATGAGGACAGGATAAACCAAATGGGACAGACAAAGGCAAAGAGGCCACAGAATGGAACAGGATAACCAAAGGACAGACAGGCCAAAAGAGACAGAATGGAGACAAGGATAAACCAACGGTACAGACAGGCAAAAGAAAGAACAGAATGAGACAGGATCAACCAAAGGACAGACAGGGCAAAGAAAGAACAGGAAATGGAACACAGGAAACCAACGGACAGGACATTGCAGAGGACAGAATGAGGACAGGATAACCAAACGGAACAGGACAGGGCAAGAAGACAGAAATGAGGCAGGATAACCAACGGGACCAAGACAGGCAAACAGAGCAGGAAATGAGACAGGAGAAACCAACGGAACAGAACAGGCAAAGGAGAAAGACTGGAGGCAATAATTTAACCAAACGGACAAGACATGGCAAAGAGACCAGAATGAGGACCCAGGGATAAAACCAACGGACAGACAGGCAAAGAGAAGACTGAGGCAATATAACCAACGGAACTAGACCAGGGCAAAGAGACAGAATGAGAAAAGGATAACCAACGGACAGGACAGGCAAATGAGAAAGACTGAGGCAAATACACCAACGGACCAGACAGGAAAAGAGACAGAATGAGACAGGATAACCAAACGGACAGGGACAGGCAAGAGAACGAATGCGAGACAGGATACAACCAACGGACTAGAAACATTGCAGAGGACAGAATGAGACAGGATAAACCAACGGACAGGGACAGGTCAAAGAAAAGACAGAATGAGGGCATGGATAAACCAAAACAGGACCAGGACAGCAAAGAAGGACAGAATGAGACCAGGAGAACCAACTGGACAGACAGGCAAAAGAGAAAGACTGAGGCAATATAACCAACGGACGAGCAGGCCAAAGAACACGAATGAGGACAGGATAAACCCCAAACGACAGACAAGGCAAAGAGACAGAATGAGGACAGGGATAAAACCAACGGAACAGAAACAGGCAAAAGAAGAAAGACTGAGGCAATATAAACCAACGGACAGACAGGCAAAAGAGGACAGAATGAAACAATGGATAACCAACAAAGGACAGACAAGGCAAAGAGAAAAGACCTGAGGTCAATATAACCAACCGGATCAGACCAGGCAAAGAGACAGAATGAGACAGGATAAACCAAACGGGACAGGACAGTGGCAACGAGACAGAATGAGACACGGAGAACCAAAG
>NC_087205.1:27027809-27030309 GCF_015104395.2 Macrobrachium nipponense | reverse complement strand
CAGGGAAGGGTTCGGAAGCCTTGTAAAGGGTTTTTAGTTAAATTATACATGAACTTGCAAAAAATTTTTATCATTGTGGGCCTCATAGAACAAATAATAATAATAATAATAATAATAATAATAATAATAATAATAATAATAATAATATGTCTCTTTGTATTATTATTGTTATTATACCATCGCGAGCCCCTATCCGCCCGTTCCCATGCGGGGCGCACAAACAGGCTTGCAGGAGGAGGGTGGATGTATCATGTCTCCCCCTGCCCTCTCGTTCCCTTTCCTACCCTGCCCCAACCCGGGGCGGACTAACAAGAACGATCCACCACAACTTTATTATTATTGTTATTATTATAATTTTTTATTATTATCATTATTATTATTATTATTATTATTATTATTATTATTATTATTATTATTATTATTATTATTATTATTATTATTATTGCTGTCCGCTGGAGGAAGGCCTTCATTAATACCGGTTTTATTAAAATAATGGCTATTTCAGCCGCATTTACTTTGAATAGAAGTTTCTCTATTCTTCTTATTAGTGAATTTTCTTCTTAATAGCCAACTTGAGTACAGATCAATGTCAGTAATAAGAAGAATAGAGATACTTCTATACAAAATAAACGCGGCTGAAATGGCTATTACTTTCAATAGAACCTTTATTATTATTATATATTATTATTATTATTATTATTATTATTATTATTATTATTATTATTATTATTATTATTATTATTATTATCACTTTCCTTGGGTAACAATAAAAACATTGTAAAATTCCTATTGTTACGCTCGTTTTCGAAATACAGATAAGAGCTGACAGTAACAGCGGAAAAAGAGAGAGAACGCCTCGAAGTAAAGTGTACGAATAATTATAAGGAAATAAGGTCATACGCCACAAAATGAAAAGTTAATGTGAAACGACGTAGTATAGCATTACTTTCTCGGTGAAATCGCATAGCTCGATCACCATTTGGATTTTTGAGTATCACACCGCAGCGCGGTGTGTATATCCTCCAAATGTGCTATAATAATATGCTAATGTCAATCTCCCGCCATTGTTCTGGAAATGATTTTTAGATAAAAGTTACATATAATTATTCGGAGCTCATTCCATATTGGCATAAATCTACTACACCGAAAGTTCGGGTGAATAATTATGACGACCTGACAAAGGTTATGATGGAAGGTTTTAATTCCTTTTGATAGAATTAGATGGTTTCAGTAGATGGTCCTCTCTTCTTTTTTTATTTTTTTTTTAGGTGCCAGCAGAGACCGAATTAATGAATATATTACAGGGGCCGAGTTCTACCGAAAAAAACGCGAGGCCGAAATAAAAAAAAAATTCTTTTAATTAAAACGTCATCAAAGAAGCACGTGGGTAATTGTTCCTCTTGAGCCTCATATATATATATATATATATATATATATATATATATATATATATATATATATATATATATATATATATATGTATTATATATATATATATATATATATATATATATATATATATATATATATATATATATACTTAAAAAATCACAGTAGATGGACGTGACTTCGTTAAATAAGCGAATACCACAATACCACGGAAAATTGATAGTCAGAAATCCAAGCGATTTCGTCTTTAATAAGGCATTGTCAAGGAACATATATATATATATATATATATATATATATATATATATATATATATATATATATATATATATATATATATATTTGTGTGTGTGTGTGTGCGCGTGTGTGTGTAATCTTTCTATTTTCCTATACATTTTTCTTCGAATAGATACTTCCTATCTACGCATTCGGCTCTGTATGCATTTGCGTATGTTCGTATGCTTTTCTGTATGACCGTCAGTTACTTGACATCGCCATCGGATGTCCCGTAAGCAGTAGTTCCGTCAAAGGGGGTTTTTCCCGCGTCCCTTCGGCTCCTACCTGAATCCACTTTCAGTTTTCTGTGAAAGAAAACCACTATTGAGATGGCTTTGTCGGTCCGTCCACACTTTTCTGTCCACCCTCAGATCGTGAAAACTACTGAGGCTAGAGGGCTGCAAATTGGTACGTTGATCAATCACCCGCCAATCATCAAACGTACCAAATTGCAGCCCTATAGCATCAGTATTTTTTTTTTTTTTTTCATTTAAGTTAGCCATAATCGTGCGGCTGGGAACGATATAGCGCAGACCACTATCGGGTCGTGGTTAAAGTTTCAAGGGCCGAGGCTCATATACCATTATACCGAAACCACCGAAAAGATAGATTTATTTGCAGTAGCCTTGATTATACGCTTAACAGGAAACTTTACTTGTCTTCGTACATCATTTCCTTATTTTTCTTGGTGTTTCAACTACTTCCAAGTAGCAAACAATTTTGTTTACCGGTAACTGTAAAATGACGTCATTCTGTGACAAAAACAGACTTTGAAGGCGTTCAAATATATATAAATGTTAACACTGGCGTCCAATAGTAGATTCATATCAACCGT
>NC_087205.1:27005309-27010309 GCF_015104395.2 Macrobrachium nipponense | reverse complement strand
TGTTTAATGTATGCGTCTCTCTGATTCTGAAGAGTTCATGACCTTTTACGAGAGAGAGAGAGAGAGAGAGAGAGAGAGAGAGAGAGAGAGAGAGAGAGAGAGAGAGAGAGAGATAATAGCTATATTCGAGTCTTTCCATTCTAAAATATGCCTTAGAATAAAAAAAAAACTCCATTCACACATACATACAGAAAAAAAAAAACACCGTTAAGGTCACTCCATTAGACGACAGCATGAGATCATTTGTTTTGGTGTCTGTGTCTATGCAATAACAGGATGAATCAAGAGAGAGCGCAAAAAAATCGATAAAAACTTGGTACTAATATTTTATTAGGCGGTCTTGTCAAGGTGTTGAAATACGTCGGGATATTTATGTCAGTCTTTTTTTTTATTTTTTTATTTTATTTAATTTTTTTTTTACGTAGGTTATCCTACAAAAATCACTCAAGCACTCGAAGGAAAAAAACATACATTCAAAAGCAGAATGCTTTATTGCAGGATCACCACACACCATCATCTCACCTGGCCGACTGGCCTCATCACAACAAACATCTCTGCTTGCACAAGAGGCATACCGTACGTCACGCATCTTCTATATATATATATTTCCATTCGTATTATTGTTATGTTAAATGTGTCCTTTTCACCGTATGCATTACAATGTCAGTATTTCAGCCGTATGTACACTGCCATAGCTTCAGTAGCGTCTTGTATGTCGATTTAGAAGTACCTTTCCATCCGTCAACAAACACAAGCTATTGTACTGTGACCTTTGCTATAGTTCGCCTCGTCTCAGACACTACATTTCCGCTCGCAAGCGCTATTGACCCGTCTTTTTGTTGTCTGAATAATATAGTTCCCTCAAATGTTCGCCGAATTGCCAAACACCTGAATTTTAGAGAATATCAAATGGGTTGCTAAATGTTTTAATTATGTTGGTTGCTGTTCCCAACTTTAAACTAGTTTATGTGATAAACCTCAAATATGATCCACAAAACGTCTTTAAATGAGAGACAGTTGTTCAGGAATACAAGTCTTGTCTTTGAGAACTTATCAAAGGACGCGACTGACACTGGACTGACTTCGAAGAAATATTAACTTCCCGTCTTTTGTGGGAGAGAAAAATGGATTGATGTCACACTTAATACCCTGTTCTTGGAAGGGTTTTCTCCATTGGTATGTTTTCAAGCGAGAATCCCTCCATTCAGACGGAGCACGTGTATCGCAATGTGTGTGCGTGTGTGTGTGTGTGTGTGTATGTGTAAATCAACAAAATAAAATGGCTGCCGCCGTCTATGATATTACGGCTTTGATATATGTTCTATTTATGTCCCGGAACTTTTGAGAAATGTTTAAAATGATAAACGGCTTGCTGTCTTACTCTCGGCAGTGACGACGCAGATGCTCTCTCTCTCTCTCTCTCTCTCTCTCTCTCTCTCTCTCTCTCTCTCTCTCTTTATAGCATATATTATCCAGCTACGGCAGCACAACGAATGAGAATGCTAAAACATTCGTTATTTCTGATAAGAAGCTGAGACATTTGTTATTCAAGATGGAAGTTATTTCCTTGTAGGCGTTTATTTTCCAATCGTTCGTAACCCTTCTGGCTTGTTGGTTCTTTTACTTAAATTTGTATTGTTAGAGAAAAAATAGAAATAAATCTCGAATAAATAACAGTTAAATAATTTGCTATTATTAGTATTTTCTGGTAGAAAGCTGAGACATTTGTAATTCGTAATAGAAATTCTTAGCTGTAGAAACATATTTTCTAATCGTTCGTAACCTTTCTGGCTTGTTGGTTCTTTTACTTAAATTAGTCTTGTTAGAGAAAACGTAGTGATAAATCTTTAATAAAAACAGTTGAAGCATTTGATATTATTAGTATACCTATTTTCAGGGTCTTATTTCCAAGTGGGGTTTTAATTAGCAGGAAAATTGATTTCAGTTTTTCTTTCTCTACATGAATGTCTGACTATAGCCATTGACTGACTATGTTCATTTCAACATTTTGAGTTTTATGTTAATTTCTTTATTTACTGAATGGAGGGGTTATTATCTTCTTTTTTTTCATATTATATCATAGGTCAGCCCTCTGAAAGTTATAAATATTAATTCATTAATTTTGTTAAACTTAATCTTATTAATGAGAGTTATGGCCCTCTTATTAAATTTCATTATTTATTTACTTTTTTTGTAGGACGGAAATGAAAAGGAATTTCTACGCCAATTTCTGTCGCATGCATTATAAAACAGCATTTGTTTATCGTTTCGTTTTGATTATTTTTATTTAATTTTTATTTTTTACAATTTCTGTCACATGCATTATAAAACAGCATTTATTTATCGTTTCATTTTCAAAGAGGATTTTTTTTTTTTTTTTTTTTTTTTTTACGAAACAGCTTTCTCCGTCCTTTTATACACCTTTGAAACCTGCGCAGACGCGACAGTCTACCAAAATGTGTGAATTCCTAACCTTTTTTTTTTACATCATCGAAAAAGAATCAGTCAGCTTCCACTCATCTAATGGCTTTTCCAGATCACTTGTTTATTATGCAATGCTCTCTCTCTCTCTCGCCTATTTAATGCATCGAGTGGCTGGTAATGAGTAGGTATCAGACACTCATTAAATAACTTAACATAAAAGCCTGATTCATTATTCCATTTGCTTCGCTGACGCAAATACTATGCTCATGCAAGCAAGGTGAAGTGAAGGTTAAAGTTGCAAGCGAGCAATAGAAATATATACATACGTACATACATCCATGCACGTACATATATAGATATATATATATATATATATATATATATATATATATATATATATATATATATATGTATATGTAATTGTCAGAATGCCCTGAAGGCTGGTTTGTAGTGACAAGCGTATACCAAAAAAGAGCAAAGAATTCGAGAAGTTAAGAGGGCATTGTGGTTATTACAATTTCGTATGTTTCTGGTAATAATGATCAGTAGATTCTACAGATATATATATATATATATATATATATATATATATATATATATATATATATATATACATATAAATATGTTCTAATTTCTAATTCTAGTTGAGAAGGATGTAGGTAGCTCGTTCCTTTTCCCGTGAGGAGTCGTGTCCTATCACAATGACATCACCTTCTGGAGGCTGAAAATACCGATCTCCCCTCCCTTATATGGGTCTCAAGGAGTGACCTCTATATCCACTGCTCTCTTAAAGCCATTAGTTTTGCCTTGGAGGACGTTTCTGTAGAGACAGTCCGTCACACACCACACACACACACATACTCACATACACACACACAAAATCATAAACTATGAGATTTCGGACGTATCTAGAATTATATGCTAATGCAAAAACACTCCAGGCTGTAACGAAAGCATCTTAAACCCACAAACGACAATTAGGAATTTTAGTATGATGTATGAAAAAAAAACAATCATTAATAATCTGTATTCATGTTTGCGTACATACTGGATCCATTTCCTTCGTAAACTAAATTTCTAAATTTCTCAATTGTGGTTTGTGGGTTAAATATGCTTTAGTTACAGAATGGAATTAATTTTAAGTCACTGTTCTGATGTTCAGAAACGATTTATTCTTCACTGGTAATGTCCCAGTCAAATATCGGTTGCATATGAAAGTTAGTTATTATAAATTCTAGTTGCTTATCGGTAGGTGATACCGATGTATTACCGTTAGATGTTTTGTATGAAAAACTGTTACGCATACAATAAACTTGCTTTGCATTTATACTCATTACTGCACTAAATGCTTTGAAACATAGCATATACACCGAATTTTTTTTTTAAATGTTATATGCTGTAGATCACAGAGGGTGGAGAAAAAGATCTTGAATTACAATTACAATATTATCTTTCTAACCAACAATTTTCTTAATTACAAAATTGTTGCTATAACTGAAAAATAAACTTAACCTTCATTTGAAAAAAAAATGCATTCCTAAAGTCAGGCAAGAATGTTCTATATATGCCCCCTAAAAAAACGCGGTGAAATATTCAAAATACTAGCATGATCGGTTCTCTGGCATTATGAACACTGATCCGGTAAATGTAGCTCGACACTTAACATTTTAACAGAACGAAATGTAATATCCCTGGAGTCTGAGCCGAAAAGATCTTCCTAATATGATCAGTTGCAATTAGATGTCCCATTGCCATTTGTCTGCCCAAGTATTATTCGATAAAAGCGTCTGTAATTGCTGGTAATGGCATTACATCGAATTTAATTAGCGAATGTGATGAGGCAACAATACTTAATGAGCAAACATTGGATGCCGGCTTGGTATTTTCTTATGCTGAGAGGCCATTGTAAGATTACATTCTGTGTTATATGGGCTTCCATTGTCATTCAAGCTCGGCATTATTATTATGCGATCTGAAGCATTAACGTTTTATTTTTTCGTTTCGATCAAATGAAGGCATATCATCATTAAGTCTAGATTTGTTAATTTCCGTGTTAAACCTTCTGTTAACTAGGCATTTTAAGACTATACGGGCTTCAGTTGCCATTCCAAATCAGTATTCTTATAAAGGTGGTTAAATTTATATGCACATTAAAGTGTTACCATTTTTTTTTTATTTGATCGAATGCCGGAGTATCTCCATTTAGATTCAACACTTTTATATCCCCCTGAAGCCTTTTGTTCAGGAATGTTTTAGAATAGTAAGAATGCATTTATTACCTACCTGAAGAAGTAGACAGCAGTCTCTGAAATATAGTATTTACTTTCTATATTTTGGCGTTTTTATGGACTCCTTTTATGAGACGGAATTCCGTTGTAACAGAACGTTTTTAGCAGTTATATATATATATATATATATATATATATATATATATATATATATATATATATATATATATATATATATATATATATACACACACACACATCAGCGTGAAGGTGGACCATTGGAAACGTTGTAATTCATTTTAATTCTTTATTTCCTACGTTTCGTATTATCATTATTACATCTTCAGG
>NC_087205.1:26980309-26992809 GCF_015104395.2 Macrobrachium nipponense | reverse complement strand
CTTGTCACAAGGGCAAAGTAAATTCAGACAACATCCAAATACAGGGGAGGGAAGAGAGCCATTTAGACCAGACTTAACCCACATGAATTCGCTGATATTTTGGAATTCAAAAGAGTCCGTTGTACAAACTTTTTTATCCATGGCATTAACAATGAGTGAACCTATCCAGGTCTCTGATGACTGTAAAAATATCCATAATTATAAAAAATAAACAGATATTCAATACGAATCCCAAAGAAAATTCGATATTACTGGTAGTAAGTTACTAGACAAAGAAGTGGAAAACGGAGCTAATTGTAAGATTGCCAGGCAACATAAGAGTCAAAGAGAATATTAATCATGATTCTATGTGCCCTACAAAGTTTCATATTCAATTTTCTCGCGCGCATCCTCTGAGGTTAATTTTTTTAAAAACTTTATTAATAGGTAGGAGATGCAACGAAAAAAAACCCACTATGTAACTAATTTCTAAATAAACTTTGGGTTTTTCAAGAAAATGTGACATTTTCCCATGAATGTTTTACTTGAATTGTAATAGGCTAATGTTGCAAGTAATATTTCTTTTATTACATATCTTGATATTCTAAATGTCTATGAGGTTCAGAAAAAAAATTTATTCATTTTGTTGTTATAGAAATTCTATTTGCTTATTTTGTTATTAATTTTAAAAATGATTGCAACTCCTTAGCTAAAGTTGCATTGCGCATACGGATAGACATTTGTACCTAACGTCTGTCTTGCCCATGAGAAGTTCGGGCTAAGCATTCCTTTCTCCAGCAACCTGCTTTGCAATCGCGAGATGAAGCCTGTGTAAGCAGATTATTGAGGTTAAAAGGAACAAATGCTGATACGGCAATGATGACGTCGTCACTTGGCAGGAGATTGCTCTCAGCCAGCTAAGAGTTACGTTACGCTGTAATACATACGACTTTAGGATAAATTTTTGTTTTTTTAATATTCGACCCACATGAGAAGAATGTCTGAAAAAAAAACACAGTACCAAAATTGAACAATTATATTAGTTTCAGGCTGGAAATCTGCATAATTGTAATTATGTTTAATTAAATATTCCTTATTCAAATTCAATGACAAAAAAGGTTTCCATACAAATTCTATATATATTATTAGCCCTGTAATAAGGATTCATATAGGATTATTTCATAGATAACCATTTTCACTTCTAGACTTCCTGACTTTAAAATCTCTTTTATTTTATTTTATTTATTCATTTATTTATTTATTATTATTATATATTTTTTTTCATTGACTACGAATATAAATCACCGGGACAGACAATATGTCAGTAGATTTTGGATATGTGTTTGAAACTTTTAGCTTATTGTCATTACTAAAGCGTTAAGTTAGAGTTCAAATCTTTACGCATATATATTTGGATATTTAATTATCTATGGTACGTTGCTTATTGATTTTATCGTGATTCCTTTTTATTATAATTTGTAACCCTTCCGACTTCTTACGGAGTGTATTATATTGACTCCACTTGTATCCATATTTATTTATTTTTTATATTTATTTATTATATATTTTTTATATATATTTGATAAATTAATGGTTGGCTTGAATATGTGGAAAAGTGTTCTAGCGGCGTACCGTATAAGGCTACTTGCGGCATCAATTCTATAGATACAAGATATAAATGATAAAGGTATTTAAAACCGCGAGAACCGCTATAATCCGGTCGGATCCAATATCACGAGTTTACTCGTAAGACATTGACACTTCCTATTTAATTATCCGTTTATTCTACCAAACCGATTGACTCTGGGTGATCAAATATATTATTGGTTTTCTTAATGGAAAGGAATTCACACAACGTGTTAAGGAGATTATTATTGATTTACACCACCCGAGTCACAGATTATTATGTGTTGAATTCCATATTTACTGATTTAGCACTCATAAATATTCCTAACGCACTCAATTGCGGTGTTTGGTTTTTAGTGCTATAATTCTATATAACGTGTCAAGGAAACTATTAACACTAAGAAGTGTTTATTCCCTCTGTCAGACTCGTAATTCTGTTAATAATTCTACGTATATTCTTTCAAGGATTGATTTGGCACAGGATAGGTCCCTAAACTGACAGGGTCTTAGTGTATCCCTTGTTTTCATGACACATGTTAACAAGTTATGTGCTTTTTATATCTGTAAGCATTGTAGGCCAGTAAATAGTGATTTGGCTTTCTGTGAAAAAGAAGGGAACCCTGGATGACGGAATGCAACCAGTTTATGACGATTGTATGAGAAAGATTATTACTACTACCTGGTCGTTAGTCATCTGCTGTGTTCTTCGGGTTTTCCTCGTCACAGACCTACATATAATATTACATTTGATTACATTATTCTATACACATACCTTAAGTATACTTTTGCTTTAGGGTTTCTGCTCGAAGTGTGTATTGTTTTTGCTTAGCCGCTGACCCTGTTTCGTTCGAAGAGTTTATTATTTTGCTTATTGCTGCTGACTCTTGCTTTGTTCAGTTTGTAACGTCTGCGCTCCGACCCAGATATTCAATGCTCGCGATCTCTTGGGTTAAGGAATTTTCTTGTTTAGATACGGTTTTAACAATAGGTACGGATGTTTTCGATATTTGTTAGTCTAATTAATGGTTCTTGCGGTATGGTGCGGGATTGCGGATAATGCGTCAGCTATGATAATTGCTTTCCCAGGTAGATATCTTAACTTGGCTCCAAAGACCTGAATGATCATTTGTCACCGAGTTCCTTTTGGACCGTGATTAAAGCCTTTGAAAAACTCGGTAAAGGACTCATGTTCAGTAAAGACTTATCAGGATAGCCATAGATTATGAACTTAAAATAAGTACTAGTGTTAAAGATACCTAGCCCTTCCTTGCCTATTACTGCATATTTACTTTCAGAGGGCTTTAGTTTACGTGAATAAAAAGCTATAGGGAAGAAACTGTTTATCAATATTACTGAAGTAGTATCCCATCTTACCCCTTGGGTCTGAGGCGTCTGATGCAATAAAAAAAATCCTTATTTAAATCAGGGAATTTTTAAGTTAAGTGAGCTGCATTATTCCGTTTTTAAGATATCGAACGCCTGTTGATGCTTTTTAGACCATAATAAATCTACGCTCTTCTTCGTAAGATCTGTTAAAGGAGCTGTCATGATTGAAGAGTTACATATTTACATACGATTGTAATACCCACTAAAGCGCAAAAGTGCTGTATCCCCCTTTTACGTTAATAAGTACCGGAAAGTTATGAATAGCCGACACCTTACCATGGACTACTTTTAAGACCTTGACCAGACACATAAAACCTAGATAAACATGTTCGGTTTTAAAAAACTCACATTTAGATATTTTACTCTGAGATTATCTCTTTGTCTCTGTAGCACTAGCTCTACTTTTATGTGAATGTACTTCTAAGTATTAGAAAGATTACAAGATCATCCATATAGGCATGTAGGTTATCCCCTAAAAGTCTCCAAACACTATATTATATTGGGGTGCAACGTAAGCCGGAGCATACGTAAAAATTGATAATGAGTCCCCTGAGTGTGCTGAAAAAACGGTATATGAGGTACAATCACTTAGGTAATGGTATCAGGTAAAAGCCTTTAAGTAAGTCCAAGTAGGTGAAAAAAAAAAATTATTCTAAACCTAACAGAGATAAGATGTCGTCGGTACATCGCACTGGAAATTATCGGGAGTCGTTTCTTGTTTAAGCGACAGTAATCTGCGCAGATACGCCAAGTCCGATCTTTTATGGCATGACGTTTGAGGGAAAAAATTATATGGGCTTATTTGATTTCCTAATGGCTCCTATTACTAACATTTTTCAACTTCGTCATTTATCTCTATTTTGAAATTTCATTGGGGTTCTACACGAAGGTACGTATATAGCTTTATGTTTGTCCTTAGACCGTATTTTGTTTTCAATGACATCCGTTTTCTCCCAGAGATCACTCGCTAGTGGAGAAACTTCCTGGTATTCAGGTAGAAGATAAAAAAAAAAATTCTGCTGAATCACCTCTGCTTGAATGACTTTACGGATATTACTTTAGATAGATTATCAGAGAGATTCCATCCATATATGGTTGGGCGTGATTAAAAATTAGCAACAATAAAAATGCGATATTTATAACTTCCGTATCCACGATGTGTATACTTTTAGGGCTTTGTTCGCGGAAATCGTTATATTTCAGAGTGTCGGGAAGGATTAAAATTTCATTTCCCAGCAAGGTCTTTTTACACGCACTAAGACATTCGAGGGTGCATGCTTCTCGAGATTTTGCGTGCAAAACTGCGACTGTGGTTGCGGGAGAATTCTGTTGGGTCATTTGAACAATGTTACGATTGATGAGACAAATGTATAGTTCCTCTATATAAGTTATTATTTAACTGTCTCTTTTTGTTCAAACTGATTTTAATATGTTGAAGGTTTATAGGATTTTCATTTGATAAACACGCCTTATTTTGCAGGATTTAAGATAATATTTTGTATACCCCTAGATGGATCTTACAATTACACTAGATACAGATCAATGTTTTTTATAACTATAGAGGTATCTGTAAGCGCTCGCTTATCCGGACTTCTCATTAGGGAAGTTCGAACAACAGACGGTGAGTCCGTAAATACAGGATAATACGTGAAATAAATCAAGATATTCTAATTTTTACGGCGCGTACAGTCGGGCTTAATCCACCACTACTTATAATAACTTATGTATTAAAAAAAAAAAACGAAAACCTGCTCTGATTACTTTATACGGTCGTGTGATGCATAGGGAAATTCCTTTTTAATTTTAAAAAGGTATTTGGGATGTATGATCCAAACATCGCTTTTTTTTTCCCCACTCTGCTAGAGTCGCTTATTGTGTGGAATTTGCTTTGCTTTGAACACTTCGGCAGTTTTTTGACTGACCTTGACCGCTTGACTAGGTGACCCAGTCACCGAGTTTGCTTGTTTGATTCTGAACGGGCTACTGTTTCTATTTCTTTTTGTAATAATTGGGATCCTTCTCTTTATTACCATCGGCAACGTATGTGTGTTTTTAGCATTATGTTGCTGGTTACGTATCAAGCAATGAATGACGAACTATTAGGAACTGAGCGATTACTAATAAGACAAGTTATCACTACTGCATACAATATTAACTGTTTGTACTTCATTCTTTGCTAAAATTTGAAATAGTGAGGGATCCTGGTCAGCGCATTTAGCCTGATGAAAGTTTTTTACAGACATGTTATTCCTTGCAATCCAGCCATATTTTTAAAGTTGAGTTGAGTCATTGAGGTTCGATATTTTATATAACTAAAAAAACTCAAGGCTAAAACTGCGATCGGGACTTGCAAAGGAGCATTTATTGTCATGACCCGAAATAGTGTTACCTCTAATTTATCTAGATTTGTACGGGTGTTCCACTTTGTTTTTGTGTGTTTTCTAATCACTACGGTGCTTAACGACCCTATCCATGCATCTGTATAAATACAGACGGGTCCAGTCCACTGCGTAAACGCATATTCACTGTTTAATTATGATTTGTTACGTAAGGGATTAATAATCACCAAATGATAAAATTAACATAGTATATGATTATGATATTTCAGTAGAACTTCTGGAAACAGACACTCAAAGATAAAAAACTCGCAGTAGCGAAATCTCAATGATATAGATAATTTCTGTAAAAAAGTAAGATTAAGAATGTCTCGTAACTTCAGCCACAGGAATAACGAATTCGACCTGCAAAGGAAACACTCAAAGTTACTCCAAATGAATAAAAAATTGTACTTAGCTTGCTTTTGTGGGAAGTCACGGTGTTCCGATAACGACACACGGCCTTGGTCCTCCTTCTCTATTTAGCGGACGACCTGGTTTGGCTTCAGTTTCCCCCTGCGCGTTGTTTCGATGATTCGAGCCCTTGAAAATCCGATGCTGCAGACGCGTTCGGTTTGTTTCTTGCAGTGCCGGAAACGCTCACTAACGATGTTTTCTTGAATGATTCTAATGAGAGGACGAAGCTTCCGTTGCCGTAGGAAAAGGACACGTCAGGTTTTGGGGGCTTGAAGTTATTCACTAACGATGATACTAAGTTGCTTGACGAATCTTGTTGTTTTCTGAAGTCGCTCACTAATGATGATACTAGGTTGCTGAAGAATCTGCTGCTTTCGTCGTCGTTGACTTCATGATTTATTATTCTGTTTTTTTCTCGTAGGACGTTGTAGAGTTCTTCTGGTCCGCTGGCCACCAATATTAAGGGGGGCTGTGCCTTGTATGATAAGGCGCCCTATGAGGTAATGTTAGACTAGCGATAATCTATACGCTAAGTCGGTTGGTATTGCACTTCCATCTTCAATGGAGTGTCTGGGGTTTTGTAGATCACTTACGAAGTCGGTATGACGATGTGTTAAACTCATGGTTCGGTGAGGTTCTTGTAGAAAACACTAAGTATAAAAAATTATATATTCTTCTGAGTTTTACATGTGAAGATCAGAATTGATTGTACAAGTCTTCTATAGTAACGATAGCTGAGTCACTCTGCCAATGATGATGGCTAATCCTATTCCTCTACATTGATAAAGCTTAGGTAAAGAGGTACAGGTCTTCTAATGACGACACTAACTCCTGTTACTGCTGTCTACCATCTCTGTTACAAGTTATGAAGGAACAGACAGTAGTTCGAACATATGAACATACTATCAGATGACATAGTTACATACGAACACACAATCAAATGAGACACGCTACAGATCACGTAGGCGGTAGTTGTCTCAAGCAGGGAGCTTGGACTAATGTTTATAACAATTGAATGATACAGGTGACGGCATGTTATCTTAGCCTACATACTTATGGTATACGTCATCTTTAGCGTCTTCTAGTCTGATCACATTCCTGCAAGCAATCTGGTTGACCTCTTTAGTTTAGACTTTTTATATATATGGACTAAACATTCCATATTTTTATTATGTAAATACTACATATATATATATATATATATATATATATATATATATATGCATATATATATATATGTGTGTGTGTTACATAATATATATATATATATATATATATATATATATATATATATATATATATATATATATATATATGTGTGTGTGTGTGTGTGTGTGTGTTAGTTTTTTGAAGGATGAATGACTTCTGCTCATACGAAATATTCCTCAAATCAAAACTTTTTTTTTCGACAGGGAAGTGAAGTGTCAACAACAGTAAGGTCACGGTCTGGGAGTGGTCATCAATAAGAAAAAATACCTTAGCTTCGTGGGACATGAACTTTCAAGAAATGTCAGCAATATGATGGGATGTCAAGACAAAAATCAAAAGTTTTATATTACAGAGTTTATTTGGATTTCTAAGACTTTAGTTTTTCTCATACGATTTAGACAATAAAAAGAATTTGGTTTCGAGTGCCGTATAATGATCAATATAAAGAATACCCTTTATTATGTGTTTTTGCTTACTATGGGAAGAAGCCTACAAACTTACTTTGTTTTTGTTGTTGGTTTTTTTGGGCGGGCGTGTAGGAAAGCTAAAAAGGTCAGAAAAGTTTGTTTCGCGTTGAGTTAAAGATACAGAAATTTTACGATAGGATATTTATGATTGATTTATTAGAATGAAAATATAAAAAACAAATAATATGCTGTTAAACAGTACAGAAAAGGCATTTTTAATAGAATATAGTGTATTTATTTAAATTTTCCTTGGTGAAACAACGCTCCTTTTGACGTAGATTCTTATATAATTTTTGCTCATAGTGGTTGCTAGAAGTTAGGCATCCGATGAAAATGCTGACAGCGAATTGTTCTAGCCAAGAAAGACTTCTAAAAATTTCTAGATAAGGGGACTTTTAACCATAACACAAGCCAAAAAGAGTGGTTTAGGAATTGACATTGCTGTCACCAGACCCTTTAGTCTCAATGAATGTGAATCTTCTCAAGAAGTAGTTGATATAATATAATCCAAAACGAGTTGTTGGAGAATTGACAGTGCTGTCTCCAAACCCGTTAGCCTCAATGAATATGGATCTTCTCAAAAAAAGCTGCTTATATAAGTTAAAATGAGTGGTTTAAGAATTGACAGTGTTGTCTCCAGACCTTTTAGCCTCAATGAATATTCATATTCTCAAGAAGCGACCGATTACCCCTAGTGATAAGTACAAATATCTAGTGTAACTGAGACCTTTTCAGATAAGTGGAATTTTGCACAATGATTCCCTGTGCCCTTGTGCCCTTGTAGACAATATTTAACTGAGATATTTCTATCTGTTATAAACACCTGGCCTTCGGGAATGTTGAAAGCATAATAGGAAAATCACAGCAAAGGGTGAGACGCAGATATAAACCCAGGTTGACTGTAACAATTTAAAAAACCTGCAATGGACGAGAGATATTGACATCAGATGGCATTCAGGAAATCCTGAATAGGTGCGAATAAGTCTGAAAGGTATCCAGCAAAGCCACAGGGAATATTGCTCGATATAAACTTGTATGCAATTCTTTGAAGTTACAGCGACTTTTTATCAGTAGATGCTTTCAATTTTCCAGAGAGCAAAGGTTTCTTTACCGACCAGTATAGTACCCCGAATATATATTTTAAGAGTTCTAGTGCTTATAGGAAATTAACGATGAAGCTTCAGAAGCAAAAGTAATTTTCACCAACGAAGTAATTAGTCCTTTACTCAAATAGCACAATTAAAGAATTTAAAAGAAATGTCAAAGAAGTTAAGGATATATATATATATATAAAATATATATATATACTATATATATATATATATATATTATATATATATTATATATATATACATATATATATAATATATATATATAGATATAGATATATATATAGATATAGTATATGATATAGGATATATATATGTATATATATATATAGATAGTATATATATATATAGATATATATATATATGATATATATACATATATATATACATTACTATATATATATATATATATATATATATATTATATATATATATATGTATAGATATATATATATTATAGATATATATATATATATGTATATATATATATATAGAGAGAGAGAGAGAGAGAGAGAGAGAGAGAGAGAGAGAGAGAGAGAGAGAGTCAACATCACATGAGTAAAAGCATGGAATTATAATTGAAAGATTGAACCATTTTGCAAAAATAGAAATGAAATTGTTAAGGGCAAAAATTAATGTATATATATTTTCATTCAGCTCATGTCAGGGGCGACATTAATCAAAGTAAATCCACTCATATATTCCAATGGAGCCAGAAATCCGTGCATAGCATATTTGCATATGAAGTAAAATGGATAGAATTAGCTACAATAGGAAACTAAAGTAAACTTTCCTATTTTGATCGTGAATGTTCATTAAAAAAATTTAAAAAACAGAAGTAACATTCATGGACTATTTTTCATCGGTTGAGACTACAGTGGTTTTATATAAGTTGTATTTTTTTACGTTATTTTCCCGGTTTTTGAAAGGAATATATATTTTTATATAAAGTTCATGTCATAAATACTTATCTTTTTATATATGGAAAATTATGATTTCCTTTATTCCGGTGATTCATTACTGATATTAATTTTTTTATGTAACTAACACGGCTCGAATCACATTTTACTCACCATTCTATTCCTGCCATGCTGACCTTTCGTTCACCTTTTGCCACATTTCCTGGCAACGTTGAGAAAATGAAGTAGTAATGCACAATCATGCCCCGAACTTTCATGAAAGCTAAGGAAGGAAGTTCCCTGAGGATAGGGTTTCGTGACACCAAATCGTAGCTTAGACGAACTTTAATATAAAAAATTTTAAAAACTGTGGAGAGGAAAATAATTACCTTTTGCCTCTCTTTGAAGATTCTTTTTATTTATTTATATTTTGTGGGTTTTTTTGTTTAAGAGGTCACTTCGACGAACTTTAATGAAAAAAAAACTAAACCATCACTTTTTACCTCTCTTTGCAGATTTTTTTATTTATTTATGTTTTGTAAGTTTTTTCTTTTACCAATCTCTGATCATATGTTATGTCAAAGATGTCACTTAGACGAACTTTAATATAAAAAAAAATCTGTGTGGAAAGGAAAATATTCGAATAACTAAACCATCACTTTTTGCCTATCTTTGCAGATTTTCTTTATTTATTTCTTTTTTGTAAGCTTTTTTCTTTTACCAATCTCTGATCATGTTATGTTATAGAGGTCACTTAGACGAACTTTAATGAAAAAAAAACTGTGTGGAAAGGAAAATATTCGAATAAATAACCATCACTTTTTGCCTCCCTTTACGGTTTGTTTTGGCTTATCTATTTTTTTTGTTTAGTTTTTTGTTTACCCACCTCTGATCATGTTATGTTAAAGAGGTCACATAGACGAACTTTAACAAAAAAAATTACTGTGGGAAGGACAATATTCGAATAAAACATCACTTTTTCCCTCTCTTTGCAGGTTTTTGTTTATCTATTTTCTTTATTTTTTTACTTCTTTTTTACCCACCTCTGATCATATGTTATGTCAAAGAGGTCACTTTAGTACATAAACGTATCTTGCTTTATCATTTTGCGGTTATTCTAATTATCTTAGAATCAACAAACCTATCTATGAGCCGTAGCGACATCTAACTCTCCGTATATATATATATATATATATAATATATATATATATATATATATATATATATATATATATATGTATGGCATGTATGTATGATGTATATACATATGCATACATACACCTACTACCAGACACAATTATATAGGCAGTAAGTTTTTTTCTATCATGAGTGTTTTGATAAAGGTTGAAAACTTGTATGACATCGCTTTCCCAGCCACCACCCAGGGACGTGGGGCAGAGGGGGGGGGTGCTGGGGGTGCCCCAAGGCACCTGCCCCTTTGGCCTTTTCTACTGTATTAAAAGTGCCCTTTTTGAGAGGGGTGTATTTATAGGCCCCCGCCGCCTATCCGTGTCAATGATATAATAATAATAATAATAATAATATGGATAATGATAATGATAATAATAATAATAATAATAATAATAATAATAATAAACATAATAATAATAATTACAATTACATTACAATTACAATTACTATTACAATTACTATTACTATTACTATTACTATTACTATTACAATTACTATTACTATTACAATTACTATTACTATTACTATTACTACTATTATTATTACTATTACTATTACTATTACTATATTATTATTACTATTATTACTATTATTACTATTATTATGGGTATTATATCTTTGGCAACACTGGGTCACCAAAGATCAGCTGACTATATGTCTCACTGTCTGGTAACACTGGGGCCAAGGCAAGCTCAGCTGAGCTAGACTGACAACAGGCAGGTAGCTTTCGTAGTTATTTTACTGGTATTGCCTCTGTATTAAAGCTTTGACTCCTTTTTTTAGCTATAAAAAGTAATATAAAACAAAAGAGGGAGAGAGACTGTGGACCAAGAGAACGTCGAGTAAATTAATAGATTTTTGGGAGGAAATAAAACCAGGTACGGGGCCACAGTATGTGGACTGGAACGCCGAACGGTACAGGTACCGGTACGATTTTATTGTAGGTGGCCATTAACTACTGAATGAGACACATACAGCTTTGTTGTTTCATTTCATTTGTTGCATAATATGTCCCAATTAAGTTCTTGAGGCTGCACGTGATATTTAGTTTTTCGATTTTTAAATCAACAATATCCAACTGATGTGAAAAATCTGTGAATGAAGAGGGCATTCCAGTCATTGCAAAATTATGCCAGTTTTATGAGTTAGAAAGAAGTAGACACGCTACGGTTGGAATTAAAGATCTTCTATTCCTCATCTCCCTTGCTGCCACATACTGCAGCTACATGCTCAAACCTGACGAAGAAAACAATGTCCAGGAGATATTGGCCGCTTATGCTTGCTGAACATCAACAATTTATGCCACTCTACCCATCACAACTGGAACAGTGGAAAGGACCTTCTCCAAACTCAAGGTGGTGAAGACAAAGCTATGCAGCTTGTCCAGTGAGGAGAGTTATCTGAACCTTTGTTGCTAGCAGTTTGAAAATGATATCACAATCAACAACAGATGAGTTATCAGCATATTCAAAGAAATGGCACAGAAGGGATCTCTTATAAAATATAAAATGATAAGGTCTGGTTAATTAGCCAAGTGTATTGATCATAAAGATTGATTTTTTCTTTGCAGGTCATTTATGCAAAAGTAAATAATTATATTTTTCTTTTTTGTTAAATTTCCTAGCTCTACTGGTAGTCATACTGTCGATTTTATGTTCATATAAAACATTAGCCCACTGGTAATACCTGATATCAGTTCATGTTTATCTCTTTTCTTGAATTATTAATGACTATTTTAGATAATTTGAAAGAATATTAGGCCGATATATATTTTAGCCTCATTCCTCTCTATATTTCTGCCCTTTTTTTCACTTGAGCACCTGCCCTGAAAAAGTTCTCTGC
>NC_087205.1:26972809-26977809 GCF_015104395.2 Macrobrachium nipponense | reverse complement strand
TACGCTGGTAATTTAGATATGGCCATAATCTTTCGCTGAGTTTTTCTTCTTCAGAAGAAAATAGTCTTTAGTATTGTTCTTTATTAAGACGAATTTCTCCTGACGAAGGAAAATTCCACTGTAAATTAACGTCATATTTCCGTTACTTTATTACAGTGTTCTTCTAAATCAATAAAATTACCCCAGTTTGCGACTATTTCCCTTTTCAAAGACTGACGAACTTTGGCGAAATAATGGCAGAATATAGTAACTCTATAAATTAGAAGGATAGAAAAAACTATATGAAGTGAATGCAACTCATGTGGCTACTACTTTGAACACTATGTGATAGAAAGATAGTCTTCCACCTACTCATATTATTATTCTTGCGTTTCTGAAGTAATTCCATGGGTGTTCAACATCCTCTCTTCTTTTATTTTGCATAGTTTATTGTTGCATCTGTTCTATTTGTTATTTCTAGTTCGTCTTAATCATTATCGAATGTCGACCATTTAAGTTACAAGCAATTACATTGATGAATGGAAGGTGGATGATCAACATACCAATTTGCAGCCCTCTAGCCTCAGTAGTTTTTGGATATCTGAGGATGGACAGAAAAAGTGCAGACGGACAGACAAGAAAAACCATGTCAATAGTTTTCTAAAACAGAAAATAAATACATGTAATAAAAATGTAAGTGGATTCAGTCGAAGTAATAAGTACAAATGTTAACAAGTGCAAGAAATGTTATTTGGATTTGAACAATGGCAGTTTTCAAAACCGACGCACTTTTTAGGAGAACGCTGACAAAATTTGAAATGGAGTAAATATTAGCACGTGCAAGAAATGTTATTTGAATTTGAACAAGAGAAGTTCTCAAAACCGACGCACTTTTTTTGCGGGAGAACGCTGGAACAAAAATTTTAAACAAACTGTCTCTACTGAATGAGAGACGAAACGTATAAATAAATGTGAATGAATATTAGAGAATTGTCCTAAGTCAACGCTGTCTGTTATCGTGAAAGCCGTAAAGGGCTTAAAATGCAACGAAATATCCAGACCATTTACCAGATGAAAATCAGGCCCAAAACAGAGTAGCGTACCAATTCATTCAGCCAAATCCTGGGCATTTCACAGTTATTAAATTCCTTCGCATTGGTCAATAGAGGCTGGAATGAGGTCATGGCGTTTATGCATATAAAGTCAAATTAATAGACTTTGATGGGGGGGAGATATTTATATGGGAATCTTTTTCCGTGGGGCACTGAACAAGCGCTAAACACAATATTGTTTCCACGATATATTTGTTAGGCCATGGAGATCACATCCATGGAATGCACCATGAATTATATATTCTTTTTGAACATCTGACATTCTTAAATTAATGTTTTTTTAAGAAAAGTGTTTTTTCATGTCATTTACGTGCCGCATAATTGAGTAACAAATATAATACGTTGTTTTCAAAGGTAATAAGCTTGCTTAATCGAATTGTTACTGATTTACAAGGACCAAAAAATATATGTTTTATTTCATTATCGTACAAGATTCTTTCTTCTCCTTCTAATTCTTCTTTTTCTTCTTCTTCTTCTTCTTCTTCTTCTTCTTCTTTTTTCTTCTTCTTCTTCTTGTTTATCTCATCTCTGTTAATATTCGATCTATTCAGGTCAACCATGACTTAGACAAATCACGTTGCTCAAGTAATCGTATGTACTTTAAGCGCATTGATCATTTTATTTAGGTATCATACATCGTCATTGCTATCGTCACTTTTATCAAAGTATCATACTTGCCTTACTGATCCCTGTAGTCGGCAGTGGGGAGTCGGTATCTGCTGTAGTCTCCGATCAGCTAGCAAGTTGTTAAGTCTAAATTACCCTCTTTACGAAACTTGAATAGTTTAAAGGGAATAATGTTTAGAATAATTTATTTTTTTAAGCAGATTTGGGTGGTGTAATGATCCCCCATGCTTTTTATTATAGAGTAGATTTTAGCATATTTTAATTTACGTTAAAAGTTCTGAATATAATGTTTACAATATTATGAGTGAGGGGAAGATCTTGCACGCGTCTCGATTAAGCTGTCCAAAACACGTCATCAGTAAGATTAAATTAGAAAAGGATTATTTAAAGCGTTTATATCGAATGCAAAGTTGATGTGAAGTGAATAAGAGAAAGCCACTTTGAGAGTGACGTAGTTTTTAAAATGAAAAATAATCAAATTCCGACAATAAGAATTTTTCAGTCAATATTTGATATCCAGACTTCTTTTCTTCAATATGGTCCTTCATATTTGCTACAAACATAGACGGGGGACAAACAATATATTTAAGCGAAGCAAAATTATTGCACTTATGTAGATAATATATTTATGCTTTTTTTTTTCTCAAGAAAATAATCTACGTTGAAGAATTACATAGCCACTGATGAATGCTCTTCACCAAATGAAAATTACTTTTATGAAATGCGTACATTCATGTCAGAAGATCATAATATGCATACTTGTGTTTACTTTGTTGATCTCTGAAGAATGCAATTTGATTCACGAGCAAAATCATTATTGGCAGCGAGAGTAATTTACATCTTTCATACTCATAGTGGTAATAGTCTATTGATTCGTCTTTTCTTATGTAAAGAAATTGCGACAGGTAATACTGGACCAAATATTTACTGTGCACTGAGAAATTATTGGGAAAATTAAACTTTTCTTCTAAAATCATTAGCTTTCAGAAGGTAAACGATTTGCAAAACAGATCTAATTGGTTGGCTCTCAGTCTAAGATAGACAACCAGTATATCTGTGCCGCAGATAAGTCTGACTTGCCCTACATTCTTTGTCTATGGATCTGTAAATGGAAACGTAACTTATTTTGAACGAACACTCAGCAGAGAAATGGAAAATAATATAATATTCATTGCACATTTGTTTTTATATATATATATATATATATATATATATACATATATATATATATATATAGTATATAGATATATATATATATATATATATATATATATATACATATATATATATATATATATATATATATATATATATATATATATATATATATATATATATATAGATATATATATATATATATATATATATATATATACTATATATATATATATATATATATATATATATATATATATATATATATATATATATATATATATATATATATATATATATGATATATATATATATATATATATATATATATATATATATATATATATATATATATATATATATATATATATATATATATATATATATATATATATACCAGCAATAAGTCACCTAACAGCACGTGATAAATATGTACGTAAATAGCCACATGAAAGGTGAAAAATCAAAGACCAGGTACCAAGCGCTTTCGTGTATTGCGTACACTTCTTCGGGGTACAAAGTAAAATAAATAAATAGAAACATAAACAAGAAAATTTCACAGAACAAAGATAAAAGCCATTAACAAGCAAATTATCATTACAAACTGTCACTACCAAACAAGTAAGAATACTTTAAAAGTGCTTAAGAATTGAAACTGCAGTTAGTATAACAGGCTGTTGCTAAAAGGTGACATTGTATTCCCCTACAATTTTATAAACAAGGTAACTATCTAATTTAAAAAGACCTGAACTCAGATTAATAAGTTGATCGTTAAAATGCTTAATAAATGCAGATTCAATAATGTTTCTTTTTACAATATGGTTACAAAATATTACTTCAGATGCATTTTTCCAGTCTATACTATGGTTAAAATCATTCATGTGTACAAATAAAGCACTCGTCGATTGTCCTGTTCTAACTGCGTAACGGTGTTGTTTTAGACGGTAATCTAGTTCTTTACCAGTTTGACCAAGGTATTTGTAATTACAGCCAGCACAAGGAATCGTGTAAATACAGCCACTGGTTTGTTTTGGGGATTTACGTACAATGATATTTTGAAGTGTTCCTGAATTTTTATATAACACATTTATCTTGAAAGTTTTCAGTAATTTCTGAATAAAAGAAAGATTTACATTATATGGCAGTGTTAAGATATTTTCTCTCACAAAAGGCTCCCTATTGTTAGTGGAATAAAAAATATTTCTAGCTTTCTGCAAAGATTTGTCAATTAAAATCTGGGTATTTTAACCTATTTCCTACGTCATAAATTTTGCAATTCTCGGAGTCTAGGAATTCCGGACTGCAAATCCGTAGTGCCCTTAAAAACATGCTACAAAAAAACCGAGAGTTTTACATTTACAGGGTGGTCTGAATAAAAGTGGATATAAGAACAGACATTGGTAGGTTTCCTGTAAACATCAAACACAAAGTTTCTATCCCTTCTATGAACCAAAACATCTAAAAAAGGTAATGAACAATTATTTTCTTCTTCAACGGTGAATATAATAGAAGGTACCAAATTATTTAACTTTTCCAAAAATATGTTCAAATTTTCGCTCATGGGCCAAACACAGAATATGTCATCGACATATCGAAACCAAAGAACCCCCTTAGGCAAAATACCTGGTAATATTTTTACTTCAAAAAATTCCATATACAGGTTGCTAAGTACTGGGAAAGGGGATTTCCCATAGCCTTCCCAAACTTTTGATGGTAATAATTTCCGTTAAAAACAAACTTGCAATCTTTAACGCATAATTTTATCAATTCTAAAATTTTGTCAGAAGCCAAAGGTAAAATATGCTTTGTTAATTCGTCAGCTAAAAAGTTCAATAAATCATCAACTGGAACATTGGTAAAAAAAGAGGTAACATCAAAACTGATCATTCTAAAGTCGTAATTTACGTGAACATTACTGATTTTTTCAACAAAATCGGTATTATTCTTTATATGTGATTTAGATATGATTCCGACAATAGGCATAAGAATCCTAACTAACCATTTAGACAGTTTATATGAAACACTACCAACCGAACTGATTATTGGGCGGACAGGATTACCAAACTTGTGCGTTTTAATAAGACCATACATATAGGGTAAGGTTGCACTTTGCGAGGAAAACTGTTT
>NC_087205.1:26950309-26967809 GCF_015104395.2 Macrobrachium nipponense | reverse complement strand
ATTAGATGTATTATGTTAAACCGGGTGTCCCAGTATGGTGATGATATCTGGGGCTCGTCATATCTGGGGTTCCTTGCTATAGTCAAGTTTGGGAACCACGGGCCTAGAGCATAGTATATACAACCCTTTCAAGAAGATCACTAAGAATATATATTTACACGCACATTTTTTTACATAAGCCCAATTAGATTCTCCATCACGACAGAATAAATACATCTAGGTCATAAAAACTCTCTTCAGCCGAGTCGATACCAAAGCATAACCCGGCAAAAGGCTATCATCCTCTTAAAAGCTTTCGAACACTTTTTAATTCGTAGCTTCAAGGTTAAAACTGCGCTGAGCTAGACGAGGACTGCAGCCAGAACTTAATGAATTCGTTTCATTTTTCTGTCATTTCCATTTCATTATTTACTAAGTATTTTCTGAAGGGTGCAGGCCGGTTGGGAACGCGATGTGGTTGTCGACGATCCATAAAAAAAAAAAAAAACATCAGATGATGATTGGTGAAATGTCCGTTAACAAAAGAACCTTCTGCGATTGTCTTTCACACGATCATGCGATACTTTGTTTTAGGTGACGACATCTTTTGTTCTGGGGAGCTGAAGAAAAGTTAACGGCAATCGCATAGCAATGTAATCTTTCTTATTATCGTAGAGGATTAGTTTCAAATTGTCCAGTGTTTAATAGTTTTCTGTAAAAAAAAAATAAACTATTATGTCGGTTTGTTTCTCCTTCCTAATTTTATTCCACCCATCCTTTTATGTTCTCCATCAGATTTACAACAAACTACAAATGCTAGAGGGCTGCAAATTAATATGTTGGTCATCCACCCTCTAATCATCAAACATACCAAATTACAACCCTCTAGCCTCAGTAGTTTTAATTTTATTTAAGGTTAAAGTTAGCTATGGATCATGCACCTGGCAGCGCACCCTCACTCTACCGCATATGGGAAGCAACTGATGAGTTACCGGTCGTAGCAAAAGGTTTTATACAGCATTATACGTTGTACAGAAAATTCGACTGCGCAGAAGCAACTTTGGCTAAATTTTTACTTGTTTTAGCATCGAATAAATTCGTTTCTAATTATATACACAAATATAAAGACACTATCTATACTCTCAGTTATAAACTACTTGAAGTATCTGTCTCAAATATAATAACACATACAATGATTCATCAGGTTCATTGCTGGATCAGAAAATACATTTTTTTTTTTAACGGCAGTGTATTAAGACTTATACAAAATCAAGGTCAAGGTGGATCTCTTTTTTTTTTATTCAAGACTAGGAGCTACTTTGCCTCATTAAAGTATTTGAAGTTTTCGTTTCACCTTAAAACATTATAAATATATATATATATATATATATATATATATATATATATATATATATATTATATATATATATATATATATATAGATATACTATTTATATATATACATATAAATATATATATATATATCCATATACTATATAAATATATATATGTGAATGTGTGTGGTGTGTGTGTGTGTGTGTGTGTGTGTAAAATATAAAACCAACACACAAATATCTGTAGTAAAGGCAAAACAAAAGAAGACAGTTTGAGAAATAAAAAAATAAAAAAACTAAACAGACCCCACTGTTTCAAACGAAGAGTTGGCAGAATCTATACCAACGCACCTTATTTGCATATGAAAGAATTTGATAGGTATTATGATAAAGGCCAAATGAAAACACTCCCTTACCGGTACCCCATCCACTTAGTGATATATAACAGTAAACTGACATCAAATGAAAGCTAATACCAGCATTTTCATATTTCCCCAACGGTGATTTCACGGGGTTTATATGGCTGCGTTGCCTTTGTTGTGAAATGCTTTGTTCGGGCGAAAATGATTGATGGAAAATATTTTTCTTCAATATCAACCTCAAATTATACAATCAAAGCTCATTAATGGCATTAATGGACCAGGATACGGGGTATATTTAAACGGTCCCAGGGTGGCTTTTGTTGATGAATACATGAAATATATTTATGCTTTTTGATCGATGGGTAATTTGGGTAGTTTGTTTATTCAACTGTAGAGTTGTTCTGGCCCATAAAACCCTACATAATACTTATATAGTGATTCATAAAAATGGACAAAAACACATGTATTTCATATGTGTATCAGTAAACCACACACATTCGTCTATCAATGTATATATATATATAGTATATATATATATATATATATATATATATAAAAGATAGAGAGAGAGGAGAGAGAGAGAGAGAGAGAGAGCGAGCGAGAGAGAAGAAGGAGAGAAGAGAGAGGAGATAGAGAGAGAGAGAGAGAGAGAGAGAGAGGAAAATAATCATTGTTTTCATAGGTATATCAGTAAAAAACACACACATGTGTATATCATATATATATATATATTATATATATATATATATATATATATATATATATATCTATATATATACAGAGATAGGAGAGGAGAGAGAGAGAGAGAGAGGTGTATGTATGCATACGAACGTGCATAAGTATGTGCACACGCATGAATATGTATGTGTGTATGTGTGGGAGTGTTTGTGTGTTTGTATGTGCACCAAAATGTAGTTTTACGTGAATAGTAAAATAGTATTTTTTACAGTAAAATCATATCTTTTTAGATTATCCTTTATTCAGCTCAGTCGCAACCCCTGTACTGCTTTCGCTTCGAATCCAGGAGAAAAAAAATACGATTTAACGAACTTTTCTGCCTGGATATTGCTCCGAGTATAAAAATATAAGTTTTTATAGCACAACTTTTTAATCCAAACTCATAAAGTTGTTTCATTATGACAAAATGCACCTTCTTTTTTTCAGGTCATCTATTTTTTTCTTTTTTACTCCATACTGCCATTTATATTATGCTCTCGGAATTTCCTGCTTGTTTGGTTCAAAAGTTTTTTTTTTTTTTTCTTCCATGCTAATGTATGTATGTATGTTAGTGTGGAACTGTTCCTTTGGCCAATTAAAACAAACAAACACGCACACACATATTCACTCACACACACGCACACACATTCACTCACGCACACACACACACACATCCACACACACAAACACACATATATATATATTATATATATATATATACATATATATATATATATATATATACATATAGATATATATATATAACATATATATATATACCAATAATATATATATATATATATATATTATATATATATATATATATATATATATATATATATATATATATATATATGTATATATATATATAGATAATAATATATATATATATATATATATATATATATAATATAAATGTATAGTAGGTGCCAACATAAATGCTTCAGATATACCATCCCGCATCAGCTTGATAATAATATTTAGGTTCTATTTTTTTATTCCTTCAAGAGAAACAGATTATTTTCATCCAGGTCTAGCAAATACTCTTGGAACCGGTGAGGTTTAAAAAGCTAAAACCCAGAATAAAGAAAGACGATTAAAAAAAAAAAATTCTATTCAGGAAAGCAGGTCAAATATACCAAAAACGGAATCATAAATATTTCGAAACTGGTCCTTAAAATCTAATACTAATAACGTTCATGATTTT
Organism: Macrobrachium nipponense; assembly: GCF_015104395.2. Taxonomy (NCBI): domain Eukaryota; kingdom Metazoa; phylum Arthropoda; class Malacostraca; order Decapoda; family Palaemonidae; genus Macrobrachium; species Macrobrachium nipponense. The sequence continues at coordinate 26,964,210 of NC_087205.1, read as the reverse complement.
TGTTGTATGAGCACAACGATAAAACATGAAAACTTACTCACCAGAGTAAAAATAATACATAATTTGTGAATTTTTCATAAGATTACATATAATTTTATAATGTATGATAATTTTTTTTCCGAAATATGGATAAAATATTATTTCATATTTCTTTATGATTACGAGGTTTACACCAGCAACTTTCAGCTAAAGCTACAAGATGTATTAAAGGGTGTAATCTTTACAAAATCATAAAAGAAATAGTTTCTAAATATCGTCAACTACACTTCATACCATTTTGACTCTGAGAGACGCGAGGCCAGAGAGAGATATGTATAGTATAATGTATAAATGCGTATATATATATATATATATATATATATATATATATATATATATATATATATATATATATATATATATAATATATATATATATCTATATATCTATATATATAGTTATATATATATATATATATATATATATATAATATATATATATATATATATATATATATATATATAATATATACGCATATACATATACATATACATATACAGATCTCTCTCTGGGCCTCGCGTCTCTCAGAGTCAAAATGGTATGAAAGTGTAGTTGCGATGATTTAGAAAAACTAGTTTCTTTTATGATTTTGTAAAGATTACACCCTTTAATACATCTTGTAGCTTTAGCTGAAAGTTGCTGGTGTAAACCTCGTAATCATAAAGAAATATGAAATAATATTTTATCCATATTTCGGAAAAAAATTTATCATACATTATAAGATTATATGTAATCTTATGAATTACAAATCGTGATGATTGTAATCATCCTTAGGCACGAATAGCAATACGAAGTGGTCAGGAAGTGTTGCAAGCAACGCTTCCATTTTTATGTACATGATTTGCGATCTAACATATCAAGAATTCTTCGTCATTTCATTACATTTCATCTCTAATTTTCTAAGAAAAAAAATATTATCTCAGACTTTGTAATTAGGAGATATTGAGAAATATGGGTTATATGTTACGATGAAATTATGCATGCAACGATGACTTAGAAAAACCTGCCAGTAATTACTTCAAATCCATATATGCCGTGGTTCAATAAAGGATCGTTCTGCCACACATATATATATATATATATATATATATATATATATATATATATATATATATTAGATATATATATATATATATCATATACATATATATATACATACATATATATATATATATATATATATATATATATATATATATATTATATATATGATATATATATATATGTATGTATATATATATGTATATATAATATGTATATATATATATATGATATATAGGTATATAAAAATATGTTATATATATATAATATATATATATATATGTGTGTGTGTGCAGAAACGATCCTTTATGAACCACGGCATATATGGATTGAACGTAATTACTGGCAGGTTTCTAAGTCATCGTTGCATGCATAATTTCATCGTAACATATAACCCATATTTCTCAATATCTCCTAATTACAAAGTCTGAGATAATATTTTTTTTCTTAGAAAATTAGAGATGAAATGTAATGAAATGACGAAGAATTCTTGATATGTTAGATCGCAAATCATGTACATAAAAATGTTCGTTCCAAAGGATTATGGAAGCGTTGCTTGCAACACTTCCTGACCACTTTCGTATTCTATTCGTGCCTAAGGATGAATTACAAATCATCACGAAAGTCTTATATAAATACCTCTTATCTAAACCTTTCCAATCTGTTTAAAACGTTTGCGTTGCCCTTCTAAATAATTTATTAGTAAAAAATAACGAATGACGAACAAACCCTTCGCGTTTTATGTACAGATTAAAATGTTAACTTTATATTCATGAAATATTTATTTATAAAATCATAAAAAAAAACGGTGACAAAACCACATGCACGAGCAAATGACACGAATGCGCATATGCAGGAAAGGTCAAGTCGACCAAAAAAACAATTTCAGTATGCCAGCACAATGGCTTTAAAAGCGACATGCACCAGAAAGGTCGCAACTGAAAGGTCACAAAAGAAGGCCAGGAAAGGAATATATATACGCGAATTCCGAAAGCCGAAATAGCTGGCGAAATCGGCTGAGTCCAAACATGCAAATCGAATTGCAGGGACAAAAGGATTAATTATTATTCATTCGAGGACTTTTTTCCTTTTTCCAAGTCTGCAGAAAGTGAGGAGAATGTGTAAATAGCCAAATTCCATTACTGGGTAAATTGCCAGCAGAAGACTGGAAATTTCGCTTTACTGTACCACATCTGGGTTGGAATTATGAGGCATTACACAAATCCTCCTTATTTGTCTTAGTCCTAGATTTTGTGAAGTTCCCTTGTATTCATTTTCTCATATGGCATCGGTATTTAGATGACCAATGAAGATAATTGAAAACCTATACTTTTTCCCTCTGATTTTCAGTTATAAGCCACACACACACACACACACACACACACACACACACACACACATATAATATATATATATATATATATAATATATATATATATATATATATAGTATATAATATATGATACACATACATTTACTATCTATATACACACACACATACTCACACACACACACATTTCACACACACACACACACACACACACACACACACACACACACACACACATATATATATATATATATATATATATATATATATATATATATATATGGTTTGGTTTCTAACATAAACAAATATATTCCGTAAAAAGGAATTAGAGCAATAAATCATTACTGAAAGACGAGTGATGTATTATGTTAATACAAATGGATTAATAAATCATTATTCGAGTTGATTGGGCACATTCTGTAAATACAAATGGGGGTCAGAAAAATTTATTGGGAGCTGAATGTGTTCGTCCCTGCAATGAATACTACAACACAAGTTTTAATTGAGCATTAAATTTATGGAGTGCATTGTTGGCAGAAAGGAGGAAGGCTCAAACACTTAGGAGAGAGAGAGAAACAGAGAGAGAGAGAGAGAGAGAGAGAGAGAGAAACAGAGAGAGAGAGAGAGAGAGAGAGAGAGATTAGGCTAAAATTGAACTTTTACAATTGTTAAAGAAAGTGAATCAGTAGAGGATAAGATTATTCGATGTCCTTTCTATCCCGAGCGACGCATGAAAGACAGAAAACGCTGAAAGCTATATAATTCAACCCAAGATATTAAGGAAGTTATAACTTAAGCAACAACAAGAAAAAAAAAGTAAATAAATAAACTGCAGATGCTAGAGAGCTGCGATTTGTTATGTTTGATGATTGGAGGGTGGATGATCAACATACCAATTTGCAACCCTCTATCCTCGGTAGTTTTATTTTACGGAAAGCTAAAATTCTTTGTAGGAAGAACTCAGAAGGTACATAGGTTTATTTCTAGATAGGTTTGAAAGTGCTTACTGAAAGTGATTACACCATGGAATTATTTAATACTTAATTTAAAAAAAACCATAATGAGAGAAAATACGGTTGAGGATAAAAGAAAGACGCCAAAAGAAGGTAAGGATACTTTGACAAAACCGAAAAAAGATAAAGAGAAATATAATAGATTAGCATCAACTAGGCTACCGTCATGATGGAAATTTGTCAAAACAAGAGATCTGAGAAGATATGAAACGATGTCCTAAGTTGATAATGAGAAATATGATAAATCAGTATTAAATAGGATACCATGATGGTGGAAATTTGTCAAACAAGAGATCTGAGAAGATATGAAACGATGTCCTAAGGAGATAATGAGAAATATGATAAATCAGCATTGAATAGTATACCGTGATGATGGAGATGTGTCAAAACCAGAGATCTGAATAAGATATGAAAAGATACCCTAAGAAGAGAAGAGATATTTAATAAATCGGCATTGAATAGGCTACCGTGATGATGGAAATGTGTCAAAACAAGAGATCTGAATAAGATATGAAACAATACCAGGACGTGAAAACTAAATAAATAAAGAGAGGGAATGTTCACCTATACCTTCCACCGACGTCAGGGTTGACAATCATAATAATAATAAATCCTCGCCTATTCGCCAGCAGAGGCGGAAATCTAGTCGGCCCATATTTGCATCTAAAACAGAATTGCCGGCGCTGAATAAAAAAAAATGAAAAGAACTCTTACCATATGTAGCTCTAAAACGTTCGTCAAAAATCAAAAATAAAAATAACACTCGTGTATTATTTTCATAGGAAGGGGAAAAATGGTGACCTACATAGGTCATACAATTCAATCTCGTTTAGACAATATAGCAGAAATGTGTGTTTTTTTTTTTCTATTTTAAATTCACAACTTTTATATTCGTTTGGACAATATAGCATATATGGGATCTTTTTTTTTCGAGTTTCAATTCACAACATTTATATTCGTTTGGAGAATATAGCATATATGGGATCTTTTTTGAAGTTTAATGTCACACTTTTTATTTGGTTTGACAATATAGTGTTTCCTGTGATTTTTTTTTCTTATTTTCAATGCAAAACTTTTATATTCGTTTGGACAATATAGTATATCTGTGATCTTTTTTTTTTTTTATTCGCAACTTTTATATTCGTTTGGACAATATAGCATATATAGGATTTTTTTTTCGAATTTCAATTCACAACTTTTATATTCGTTTGGACAATATAGCATATATGGGATCTTTATTTCGATTTTCAATTCACAACTTTTATAGTATACCTGTGATTTTTTTCTTATTTTCAATTCACAACTTTTATATTCGTTTGGACAATATTGCATATCTGTGATATTTTTTATTATTATTTTCAATTCAAAACTTGTATATTCGTTTGGACAATATAACATATATGTGATTTTTTTATTATTATTTTCAATTCACAACTTTTATATTTCATAACCGGTAGGTGTAACATTTGAGCAGATAGTCTTCTTTGAATACTCGAATTACAGCCATTTCATGAAAGCATTCGGGAATTACATGCTACAAAGGATTTACGTTCAATAGGAAGGAAGTCAAAGAATGAGCAAGTTGGAGCATTATACCATTTCCTCAGAGGCGAGATGATTATGTCCGGAGGAAAGTAGGTTATTAACACAAGGGTCAATGCTTTATACGTATTTTAGATAATGAATCGTGGACGAATAAGTTATTAACACAAGGTTCAATGCCTTGTACGTAATATAGATAAAGAATCGTGGACGAATAAGTTATTAATACGAGGTTCAATGCCTTGTAAGTATTTTAGATAGTAAATCGTGGACGAATAGTTATTAACACAAGTTTCAATGCCTTGTACGTAATATAGATAATGAATCGTCAACGAATAAGTTATTAATATGAGGTTCGATGACTTGTAAATATTTTAAATAGTGAATCGTGGAACGATATGTTTTAACCATCATAGGTTCAAGTGGCCTACTGATACCCTTCGTATTTTACGTATATGAATCGTGGACGAATAAGTTACTAACACAAGTTTCAATGCCTTGTAAGTATTTTAGATAGTGAATCGTGGACGAATAAGTTATATTTAAAAAAAAAAAAAAACCGACAAGGTTTCCAATTCCTTCAACGTATTTTATAAGTTAATTCGTGGACGAAGGGTTATGTTTATTAACACAAGGGTCAATGCCTTATACGTATTTTAGATAAAGAATCGTGGACGAATAAGTTATTAACACAAGGTTCAATGCCTTGAACGTATTTTAGATAATGAATCGTGGATGAATAAGTTATTAACACAAGGTTCAATGCCTTGTAGGTAATATAGATGATGAATCGTCGACGAATAAGTTATTAATATGAGGTTCGATGACTTGTAAATATTTTAAATAGTGAATCGTGGACGAATATGTTATTAACACAAGGTTCAATGCCTTATACGTATTTTAGATAATGAATCGTGGACGAATAAGTTATTAACACAAGGTTCAATGCCTTCAACGTATTTTAGATAATGAATCGTTGACGAATATGTTATTTAACACAAGGGTTCATAATGCCTTAATACTTATTTTATACAAGAAATCGTGGACCGAATAAGTTAATTAACACAAGGTTCAATTGAATCCTGAACGTTTTTTTAGATAATGAATCGGGTTGGACGAATAAGTTATTAACACAAGATCCAGTTAGCCTTGCACGTATTTTAGATTATGAATCGTTGGACAAATAAGTTTTAACACAAGGGTTTCAATGCCTTGAAGGTTATTCCTAGATAATGAACGTGGACACATCAGTTATTAACACAAGGTTCAAGCCTTTAACGTATTTTTGAATAGATCGTGGACGAATAAGTTATTAACACAAGGTTCAATGCCTTGAACGTTTTTTAGATAATGAATCGTGGACGAATAAGTTATTAACACAAGGTTCAATGCCTTGTACGTATTTTAGATAATGAATCGTTTTGGGACAAAATAACTTTATTAACACTTAGGGTTCAATGACCTTGCAAGGTATTTTTCTAGATAATGAAATCGTGGACAATAAGTTATTAACACAAGGTTCAATGCCTTGAACGTATTTTAGATAATGAATCGTCGACGAATAAGTTATTAACACAAGGTTCAATGCCTTGCACGTATTCTAGATAATGAATCGTCGACGAATAAGTTATTAACACAGGGTTCAATGCCTTGCACGTATTTTAGATAATGAATCGGGGACGAATAAGTTATTAACACAAGGTTCAATGCCTTGAACGTATTTTAGATAATGAATCGTGGACGAATAAGTTATTAACACAGGGTTCAATGCCTTGAATGTATTTTAGATAATGAATCGGGGATGAATAAGTTATTAACACAAGGTTCAATGCCTTGAACGTATTTTAGATAATGAATCGGGGACGAATAAGTTATTAACCCAGGGTTCAATGCCTTGGATGTATTTTAGATAATGAATCGTCGACGAATAAGTTATTAACACAAGGTTCAATGCCTTCAACGTATTTTAGATAATGAATCGTGGACGAATAAGTTATTAACACAAGGGTCAATGCCTTGAACGTATTTTAGATCATGAATCGTGGACGAGTAAGTTATTAACACAAGGTTCAATGCCTTATGCGCACTTTTAGATAATGAATCGTGGACGAATAAGTTATTAACACAAGGTTCAATGCCTTGTACGTATTCATGATAATGAATCGTGGACGAATAAGTTATTAATATGAGGTTCAATGCCTTGCACGTATTTTAGATAATGAATCGTGGACGAATAAGTTATTAACACAGGGTTCAATGCCTTGTACGTATTTTAGATGATGAATCGTGGACGAATAAGTTAATAACACAAGGTTCAATGCCTTGAATGTATTTTTGATAATATTTTAGATAATGAATCGTGGACGAAATCCCTGAGCGAATATGTCTGCTCAAGAAAGTTCACCGAACATGTCGTACTCCTATATTTTCAAACGCGCCTGCGCGCACACACACACACACGCACACTGCATCACTCACCTCAATATCATATCCAATCTTGCTCTTGATGGATAAGTGCCTCTGCGTCTCATCTGTCCACCAGTTTCTCTCTCTCTCTCCTCTCTCTCTCTCTCTCTCTCTCTCTCTCTCTCTCTCTGTTTGTTTTTGTTACTTTCCGTCACTCATGAGTTTTGTAATCCTCCCACAAACTATACTTCTTACTTTCTTTTTATTTCTAGAACTTTATATTCTTTTGCAACACATATGTAACCCACACCTATTGTGAAAACACCTTTATTCTTTTATATTTCATTTGGATTTAAGATCCACACTGCACTACCACGCAGAAAAATATAAAAAAAATCCATTTTTAAAAGATGTAACTGAATCCCGTGTAGCTGACCTCCGGAATCATAACTTGGAGTGAAATTCATTCCTTTCTTTTAAGTTGTCAACTTGAGCAGTAGATCTGAGACCAGTAAGAGTTTGTGACTATACATTCAAATGTGTTTTGGATTCCCAGCCTATAATGACCAGACCGAATACTACATAAGTCCTGTTTTACAATATTGCATAATAATGCGTTGTCGATACCATCTCCGTTGGGTTCCGATATTAGCGTGAAATGTATAAAATATCTGTATTATTCCTACAATTTCGGAAACGTGTCAAAATCAGACGGCAAAATGAAGTAGAAAATGAAGTAACTGGGGATCAAAATAAAGAATGATAAAAAGCGAAGTGAGCAGTACTGTACCCCCTCACTCAAATAACGTCAGGGTTTACCTCGATAATATTTGGCAACTGCAGTGGAAATCCGGCCGTGCCATATTTGCTTACAAAACAGGATCGTAAGCTATGACGAAAAAAAAATATTTTTTAAATACAAGAGACTCCTCCCCCCTGCGCGACACTGAATGCTCAGTGACATTGAAAATAAGTTTCCAGGACTTCTTTTGCATTTTGGAAGATGGACTTATGGTAATTCGCATGGATTCTTTGTAATATGCAATTTCTTTTCATGGCAATGAGTGGTGATTATGTCTGCTCATGCGTCAGTGTAATTGGCTTATTCCAATAAATACCCGTTAGAGTAGCATAACTGTTCTTATTTGTTCACATACTATGTTCTTATATATATGTGTGTATATAGTATACTATAATTATATATATTAATTATATATATATTATATAGATATATATATATTTGTAATGTATGATATGTATGTATGTATGATTCATGTAATAGATGTTATGTATGAATATGTATGTATTTAGGTATGCATATTATTATATATATATATATATATATTATATATATATAGAATAATATATATATTATATATAATATTTATGTATACAGACATATATATATATATAGATAATTATATATAATATACATAGTATATAATATATATATATATATATATATATATATATTATATTATATATATGTACATGAGGTTTGGTCATTTCATTCTCTCGGAAGTGTTTATGAGACACATATAATTAATAAGCCTAAATCAAGTATTTCATCGATTAAAATACGAGAAAGTGAATAAAAAAAAATTCAGGAAAACGTTATACACAAATTGATACTAATGTAAGTCGATAGCACATATGAATAACATATCTGAACAGTCAGGATGCAAAAACTGTACTGAACGGTTAAATCTAATATAAAATTAGATTTATTTAAGAAATAAATTGCTAGACTGAAGTGCCGTATATTAATGTTTAAAATGTTTAAATCTGCTCGTATTTGGCAACAGAGGAAAAACGCCCACAAACCCTACTTTCTTTTAAAATGGAACTGAATTAATTGGACAAAGAATAAAGAATATAAGACGCTTATTAAATAACATCAAGAACCATCAAATTGAAAACATTGCGTAGAAATATGCGTTTGCAAAAACTAAAATTGTATCGTTTCTCATGTGTTACTTCTAAAAGTAAAAAGAAATAAAAAAAATCCTTCGTTATTCATGGGTGGTATTTTTCTCGCATTGTTAAATGTTCTTCTTGTAACGTCATAGATCATTTATTGATAAATGATCGTCCATGGCCGTCCCTTTGAAGCGTAACAGATTTATCGTAAAATTCAAGAACAATCATTCAGAGAAATTTTGGTGCTGCCATTAGCCTTCGCGAGCAACTTTTATTTCGTCTAGTCTAACAATGAAAGTAAAAGACTTATCAACATCAAAGTCACAGCATAGTTTATCTGCTTCATCAGATTCTGTCCGAAAATTAAAGATGGTATTTCAAGTATTGTTTCACTCGGGAATTTTTCCTCTTATTCCTCGCATTCATCTTTGAAGTTATATCAGATTCCAGTTTGTAATGTTGGCCTTGTGTAGCCTGTGTCTTTTCTTCTGTAACCTTATTTCAGTCACTTCCAGAAATACCTCGCTTAATTCTTCAGTGCCAGGTTTGTTTGAAGTTTTTCAGGGACACAATCTCGTTTTTTAGAAGCCATTTATTTTCTCATGGGCGTTTTTTTTTTCAATGCTAAACGCATCATAGGCGCTGAAAAAAAACCAGGTGAATGATAAAACAAAACTTACCATTTTATTTATCATTCACCAGTTTTTTTTCAGCGCCTATGATGCGTTAGCATTGAAAAAAAAACGCCCATGAGAAAATAAATGGCTTTTAAAAAACATTTCCTCGAATGGTGTTTATATTTCTTTCAACATTCGCTCGCAAATAACAAAGTAGTGAATAAAAAAAAAAAATACAACCTATCAATAGTTGTTCATCAGCGGAAGATTAATAAAAAAAAAAATAAATCCCATTTAGAGACTGAAAAAGGCAAAAGCTAAGTAGGGAATATATTCAACCTGTTAAACTCTATTAGTATATCTAGTTCTCACTGGATCATGAAGAAGGTAAAGATATAACCTAGTAACTATATCTACGAACATTCAATATCATCATGGATGAATATTTTTTTAGGTACAGAAGTAAGCCACACACTTAACAATGTTCTGTACTTCAAACTGAGCTCATCTCATGTGAAGGATATGCGTAGTTATTACTTTTAAGTACCCTACTAGTGACTAAATGTTAGTACTAAGATTCGATCAGCAAATATAAATATAAATATAAATAAAAATATAAATATAAATATAAAGCTATATTGATCACAGTGAATAAACTCGTGTCAAGCAATTAGGTAAATTTCGCTGGTATTTTGGCCTTCAGAAGCATGCTATGAACTGTCACTCTGGAGACACATAGGTCCCTTCACGGTTTAAGTCACACACATACACACACACACACACACACACACTCACACACACACATATTGAACACTCACGGTGACTGTTTATTTTCTATCACTCCTCTCTTCTCTGCTGCCTGCCTCCCTTTGCCTAACTGAGACCCACAACGACCAACTGATAACTACGTAACAAACGCACTACTTATGCAAGAGAACCACTCAGGAATTTTGTGAATACGCCAATACGGACCTCCTCGTCTGATTCCAGATTCGTACTTATAATTTTAACTATCTAAACTAAAACTTAATACAGTATTAATCAGTATTAATATTTGAAAATTAGTAAGTAATTTTATATCATAAAAATGTATTTAGTCATGAAAATAACATCAAAATACATTAAATGTACTGGTCTCTCATTCTGTAAGCTAGGCGAACTTACACTACTGACCTAAGAGACCGGAGAGATAGAGAGATAGATAGATAGAGATAAAGAACTATGAAATCTGAGATACTGATGATTTTAGATATTTTCACGAATTGACACAGACTAATTGCTACAGCTATAAACGAATGAATACTGCTATCGAAACTAGCGTATCATAATGAAATCCATAGGGCTTTTGAGCCGTTGGAAGCAAAAAAAAAAATACACTCAATAAACGTTGTGGTTTTTATGTAAAGATTATGACAAATGCACAAAGCATTATAGTAATAATTTGTGGTATGGAAAACAAACGAAAAACTATAAATTCTTCAATTCATAGCAATACTTTGTCGAAGAAATGATAGAAGCGATATAACTTTGCCGGGGTAGACGATAAAACGCCAGAAATCAATTTGCCAAACGTCACGAAAGGTAGAAAATGGAAATCCGAGCACTGGGAAATAAAAGCAATATTCTGAAAGGTCAATAGAGAGATCCTCCTCAGAAGAGAATTCCCGGAGTCCCAGACCGAAATGTCTGTGAATTTACTGGATCCGAACATGCAATTCATTTCGTGATGGCAAAGAGAATGATAATTATTCGACCGAGGACTTTCTTTCTCCGATGAAATAAAATGTTTTATTAATACCTAAGCTGCATAAATGAATAAAATCTGTGATTCTTTGAATATGAAAAAGACCGAGAGAATTTTTCAGTGTAGGACAAATGGGAAATGATTCATCGGATTTTTTTTTATGCAGCCAAGTGGCTGTGTTCGTGGCGAGAGCAGAGTTATTATTGCAGCTGCTCACTAAAATCTCCCTGTAATTACTGCAGAAGCAAAAAAGAAATTCGATTATATTTGGAAAGATATTGTTTATTGTACCACTTTTTCTAGAGCTGAGTTGAATCTTCCCCAAAGTTGTTTAACCATAATTACAAATTATTTTCTTCTTCTTCCTCTTCTTCTTCCTCCTCTTCTTCTTCTAATAATAATATAATAATAATTAATAATAATAATAATAATAATAATAATCAATTATTATTATTATTATTATTATTATTATTATTATTATTATTATTATTATTATTATTATTATTATCATAATATACGAGATGGTTAGCAGGGAGTCGAATGCATGCTAACCTCTGACTGACTATAGTAGATTCACATCAGCCGTGCATTTGATGTCTAGGCCAGTCCCTACGACGCTCCTGATTGGCTGTTGATAAGCCAATGACAGGGCTGGAAACTCTCAGTCTCTCTCGAGAGTTCACATAGGCAGGATGTATGCTCCACTTCTCCTGACGGATACCTTTGAAATACGTATCGCTCAGGAGAGGTGGAACATTCATCCTACCTATGTGAACTCTTGAGAGAGACTGAGAGTTTCCAGCCCAGTGATTGGCTTATCTACAGCCAATCAGGAGCGTCGTAATGGACTAGGAATCTACTATAGTAAGGACGAAACTCGCGCTGTGATTGGATGGCGAGATATCCTCATAAACCAAAACTCATGAATGAAGGTCTCGCTGCTGCATCCTTCAGCCAATCAGCGGTCAGCATGCATTCGACCCTTGCTGACTATCTCATAAATAACGTGCAAGGCTCTCCACGATGAGCAGTCTACCCTGGGCCTTCGGTGTGAACGCGCTCAACAACCCAGAGCGAAAAAGGATCGATTTTCGCCTAAAATGGGACAGCTCCACGGATAATTAACGCCATATTTCATTTACTGGCATTGCTTCTCGGAAATTCGTTGGACTATTCTTCTTAAAATAACAACGGTAATAATAATAGTTACCAGAAAACTTTGTCTATAGGGTTTTAAAAAGATAATATAAACTATTATGTGGTTTTTGCTTAATTGGAATGACATTATTTTTTATGTAACTTCTCTACTTTAGATGGGACACTGCAGCAAAAAAAAAAAAAAAAAAATAAAAAAAAAAAAAAAAAAAAATTACCTCAGATATTTCGTTCCATAAGTTTGGGACGGTGATATATCCAATTATGGCGCTTTATCTTTGAATACGTCGAGATCGTACGAAGTCGAAACGTGAGTGCAAGTTTAACTGCTCCCAATTAAATTGCGAAGTCACCTGCAATACCTCTGCACCTTTATAAATCAGTATTCCCTTAATGGACTCAACTTTCTTCTGTTAAACGTGTAGGCGTCTCCAGCTCCACGTATTCATATATAATAATAATCATCATCAGTATTTGTTATGTTCCTTTGAATCTTTCAATCAATTACATTTTCTCGTTCTTTTTATAGAACTCAAATAGAACAACTGACTTGCAGAGACGTTGGTGAAATGAAATGAAGTGAGCAGGATCATAAGGCATGATGTCTGTTCCTTTCGTATTTCTGAGATATAATATATATATATATTAAATATATATATATATATATAATATATATAAAATAATATATACATATATATATATATATATATATATATATATATAATATATATATATATATATATATATATATATATATATATATACTTATATTAATATATATATTATAATATAATATATATATATATATATATAGGATCTTCTCAGCTAGAGGTGTTAGTCTTGTTGTAAGAATTCTTGCTAAGACCTTTCCAGCTACTGACAGGAGGGTAATTCCTCTGATATTTCCACAAACTGATCGGTCCCTTCTTTTTCTTATACATTGTGTTGATAATCCCATTTATGAGGTCATTTGGAATTTCCCCCTGCATCCAGATTTTTTCAATTAGTTGGTGAAGTTGACGATGTAAGGTAGGTCCTCCGTATTTATATATTTCAGCAGCAGCTTTGTAGTTCTTCATAGAGAAAATAGCCAA
>NC_087205.1:26930309-26940309 GCF_015104395.2 Macrobrachium nipponense | reverse complement strand
AAATAGTCATTAAACAAACTGCAAAGAGCAAAATATTCTCATCAAAAACATGACCTAAACAAAAGGAAAGTGGGTGGCAAGTACCAAGGATAGCAGCTCACAAGGATAGCAGTATATAAGGATAGCAGCATATAACAAATACCAACAACCTCATAAAGCTTAATACTATTCACAGGAAAGTTTCCAAAACCAGAAACTCTCAACATCACCATTCGATAAATAAATACCCAACCTAAGAGTTTCACATCACTCACATCATTACTAAACTTAAGAGCGAGTCATGCTCTAACAACCGGATTCTGTTTATATAGTCCAAAGGCAATAACCTTTTCCACACTCAATACACTGTTCAATTTCAGGGATACACCTTCACTCACTATCAATAAATGTTGGGCTCAAAAACCCACTCTTATTTCAGTTGTTAATATCACAACTTATCACCCATAGTGGTCCAATACATACACACACACCGAACAACACAGAGAAGACCACCACAAGACTCCCCTGCGCAAACAAACACACAAAATCGATGAAGCGTAATTATTAGCCTGAAAATACAGAATAACCGGATTAGTGCCTATCTCTTTTTCGTTAGCTTATTATAAACCTTATCGTACCTGACACCTCAAACCTTACCACCTATTTAATCAACCATTAGCAAATACCAGTGATCACCCTCACTTTTTAACCTTAAATATCCCGTATATTACACCGAAAACATTATCGTCCTCTGTAAAGAAACCATGATTAATAATCTTAATATACATTTGTTTCTACTCACTACGTGCCCACTTCAACAGCACACACACCATAATTAGAACGATACAGATACTACCTTTAATACCTGCATAGCCCTCTGCCAATAACCACTATTCAACGCTGCGAAGAGAAAATCGACAACAATATTATCTTTTCCTGGGATGTGGGGAAAATTCTAAATTCCATTCTTGCAGCATGAGACTCCACCTCATCAATCGTTGATTTTTATTCTTGTATCTGCTGATGAAGGTCAGGGGATTATGATCCGTCAAGACTTTAATAGGTGTATCTGTGGAGGAGAGATAAACCTGAAAATGGTTAACTAGCAAATACTAACGCAAGAGTCTCTTTCTCCACAGTGGAATACCTACGTTGGGCGGAGGACAACTTTTTGAAAAGAATGCGACAGGATGAGAAACTCCCTGTTCGTCATTCTGCAACAACACCGCTCCTCCACACCAACGTCACTTGCATCCGTGACAAGAGAAAAAGGAAGGTCAAAATCAGGAGCCCTCAAGACAGGGAAATTAATTAGTACTCTTTTCAAATTATCAAAATGCCCTTTGTGTTTTCATCAGAATCCAGACAAAGCTACCTTCTTTCTTAAGAGATTAGTCAAAGGATCGGCGATGTCAGAAAAAGATTTCTAACAAACCTTCGGTAGTAGCCACCTAACCCAAGGAATTTTCTGACATCCCTCCTGCACTTAGGGACTAACATTTTTTTTCAATACATTCGATATTTGCTTGCTTAGGAGCAACAACTTTGCCATTACCAACTTCATGACCCAAATATACAACCCTCGCCTTTGCGAATTCACTTTTCTTTAAATTAATTACTAAACCTGCTTTCTTCAAACCTCAAACAGTGCACTAATACGTTTTAAATGTGTTTCCCAATCATCACTATAAATAACAATATCATCAATATAAACAACACACCCTTCTAACCATAGACTAAAGTATTCATTAACCTCTGAAAGGTGGCAGCCGCGTTCTTCATACCAAACGGCATCACTTTACATTGAAACAGTCCCTGTGGTGTTAAGAAAGCAGACAAGGCCCTTGCCCGCTTCGAAAGAGGAACCTGCCATAACCTTTCAGCAAATCGAATTTACTAATGTATTGGCCTTACCCATACGATCAATACAATCCTCAATTCGAGGTAATGGTAACAAATCAGACGTTAGACAAATTCATTCAATTTACGGTAATCAAAACATAACCTGAATCCCCGTCGGTTTCTTTACCAATACAACAGGTGATGACCAAGGACTTGACTAGGTTCAATTAGGTCATGTTTTAGCATATAATCAACTTCCTTCGCTACAACCTCATTTTTGAACGGGATTCAACCTTGTAAGGAGATCGTTTCACAGGAGTGGCGCTACTACGTCCACGTCCTGCTCAAGGACAGAAGTCCCTTCCCGGTACATCGAAAATAATTCCTTATAATTAAATACCAATTTCTTTAAAGACCTTTGTTCTTCATTACTTAAATGAGAAACCATTCCAGAAAAATTTGTCAAAGAATTCTTATTATCCGAACGCCATTCACTTCCATTAAAACAATTATCATCAATACTTTCACCCTCTGAAAAAGAAAAATGGTTATCGTTCTCGGAAACTACAGCATTCACTATGGTTGCCACGGGAATGACTTTCTCCCGTTCCCTATAAGTCTTCAACATATTTACGTGACAAAGCTGAAAAAGGTTTCCTTCTCTCGGGAGTCTCTACTAAATAATTAACTTCACTAATTTTTTTCAAAATCTTCCAAGGACCTGAAAAAGAAGCTTTCAATGGATTTCCTGGATGGGTAACAAAACCAAAACTTTGTCGCCTACCGCAAAGTCACGTGCTTTAGACCTGTCAAAAAAGTACTTCATTCTTTTTTGGCTACACAATAAATTTTCACCTGCAAATTTCCAAGCCTTGGTTAACTTATCGCCTAGATTAGACACATAATCTAATAAATTGATCTCAGGGACGTCTCCCTCCAGGACTCTCGAACAACATCGAGAGGACCTCGAACACAATGGCCAAACACAAGGCTGAAAGGCGAAAAACCTAAAGACTGACTTGGGACAGAACGAAAAGCGAACAACAATAAGGTAATTCCTTATCCCATTCAGAACCATTGATCAAACAATACTTCTTTACCATAGATTTCAGGGTTTGATGAAATCTCTCCAGAGCTCCCTGACTTTCTGGATGATATGGAGAAGAGGTCCCATGTTTTATATTTAACTCTGCCATTTTATCTCTGAATACCTGATAACAAAATTAGAACCACAATCAGACGAATTATTTTAGGCATCCCAAACCTGGTGAAAAAGTCAATTAGTACATCAACAATTTTAACACTTTTTATAGTACGTAGTGTATTGCCTCGGGATATCGAGACATTCTATCCATGATAGTCAAAATATATTCATTTCCACTACGATCCTTGGTAATGGTCCAACAATATCAATAATGACCTCCTTGAAAGGTTCGGAAACCACTGGAATAGGACATAGAGGCGCTTTTGGAATAAGCTGATTGGGTTTACCGACCTTCTAACAGACATCACAGCTATTGACAAATTTCTTTACGTCCGCCTTCAACTTCGGCCAATAATAATTCATTAGCAACTTGCCGGAAGTCTTATGAAATGCCAAATGTCCGGCCAAACACTTTCATGCGCCAATGATATCAACTCATTCCTGTAAACGAATGGAACCATTATCTGTTTCAAAATTTCATAATCATATTATCAGCCTCCATAGGCCTACTCAACCTATATAAAATATTATTAATTATCTTAAATTTGGGACCAGTTATATCAGAAAACCTCACCTGACTCAATAGGGAGATCCCAAAAATCCTTTTTCTGAGCTTGATAAGCTCTTCAGTAGTCCAATTCAGTTTGTCCTTCAAAATTCCAAAGATCTACAACTGCGCTATCACTACGTTCTAAACTACTAAATCTAGATCAATTGTTGACTCTGCAGCGTCAACAATTCTAGCACTAGAACGAGTAACTGCTGCTACCTCACAATCAGGATTTATCAATATGGGATAGGTATTATTCTTAAGAGCAACATCATTCCCTATCACAACATCAACATCTTTAACAGGAAATTTATCAACAATGGCCCAATTTCAAATTCACCTGCAAAGGAAGGGCAAATTAAATTAAAATTTTCAATAGCATAAGACTTTACCGTATCAGGAAAAAACCAGAACAATAACACGAATTCCTCACTTTCAGGAACAAAATTACACGGCAATGTCTCCCTAAGGATCAAAGACTGAGCTGCTCCAGTTATCACGCAAAATACGTACTCGTCTTTTCTCGGACGAATTTGGGGATGAGACACTACGAAGGACAAATTACTTTTCAAAACAGCCATGTAGTCATTGATCAGCGGACCTTGTTGGGATAGGTTTTCTCTCTCTCTCCCCTTTTTCCACACCCATCACTGCTACCATTAGCATTTTGCGATTTTCTAAAACGCATAACACAAGCTCTTTACGTGCCCCTTCTTATTGGCAAAAGAAGCACGTCAATGTCTTCAATTTCTCTGGATTGTATATATTAGGTCTATTACATCTGTTAGGAGAAAAATTAATATTAGTATTAGCATTAACCCTGAGTTATTTCCCCTCTATAATTATTTCTAGTAAACATCCTAGCATTATTATTGTTTAGAATTATTATTCCTACCTACTTTAACTCAACTAGACTTCACATTTGTCGTTACTCCCCCTAACTCACTCTTATGAGACAAATAATATTCATCACTAGCGATGGCTACCTCCTGAACGGTCTCGAGTTTTAACTCTTCGAGGTGGACCTTCAGTTTATCTGGGACACACCTCTTAAACTCTTCCACCAACATTAATTCCTTCAATTTCTCAAAATCTACCACTTCCTTGGACTTGAGCCAATCACTAGCATATTGTTCCTTCGACCTTGCAAAATTCAACAAAAGTTTGTTCCTTACTCTTTTCTAAGTTCCTGAAGCGCTGCCTATAGGCTTCAGGGACTAACTCATAGGCCTTCAAGACAATAGCCTTCACACTCTCATAATCTGATGACGATCCTCCTCCAGAGTTACATACACCTCTGAGCTCTTCCAACCAATTTACTTTGCATAAGAGTGGTCCAATACTCTTGGGGCCACTCCAACCTTGCTGCAATCCTCTCAAACGATACAAAAAACTCTGCTACATTATTTTCCTCAAATTTAGGCACAAATTTGAGAGCCTGCGCTAAATTAATAGCAGGCGTTTACTGACTATTTGGGGAAAGGGGGAGGGAAGATGAGGAAACTGTGTCTCTCATGGCAATCTCATGCTGCCTCTCTTTTTCTCTTTCCTCTGCCTTAAACTTTTCTATTTCAACTCCATCTGCCTCAGAGCAATTTGCCTATCCAAAATTTCTACAGACAACAGTCCTTTATCAGGTTTCACTTCTTGTTCCCCACCTGCCTTTACAGTTTTAACATATTCATAAATTTGCAATAGCAATTCACCCTTTCTTATGGACACTTCATATTCCAATTCAAAATGCTGCGCTACAATTTCCAGTCTTCCCTATTCAACTCTGCAAGCCTTTCTTCCACCCCTCTCCGCTAAGGAGTTCTAATACATTAACAACCATAATGACCACTATTATTCACACAGAATACTAAATTTTACACAAGACAACCACGAGGAGGTGAAATATGCTGCCTGAAAAATAACCCCAAGAATTAACTTTGCACATACACCGGTGAATACTTAGGAACGAAAGATCCTGGCAAGGTCGCCACTTGTGATGGCTGGCTTGACCACCACACAAACACTAAACTTTTATCAAATAGTATTCACCAAAATACCATACTAAGT
Source organism: Macrobrachium nipponense (assembly GCF_015104395.2). Lineage (NCBI taxonomy): Eukaryota > Metazoa > Arthropoda > Malacostraca > Decapoda > Palaemonidae > Macrobrachium > Macrobrachium nipponense. Next base: position 26,934,673 of record NC_087205.1, on the reverse strand, counting down.
CCACAAAATGTGGAATAGTATCCAACTTCAATAAGAGTGCAAAGTCAATTCAAGGGGACAAAGAAAATACTTCAAAAATATACTTAATTTTAATACACAACCTTCAGATAGAAATAACACCTGAACCTCAACAATACAATAATTAATGAGAAACACTCACTCTTAAAACAAAAAATCCCTGCAAAAGAAAACAATTACACGATTAAAGAAAGAAAGGTCATCAACACATACATACTAAAAGGGGGAGAGGGTCCAGAAAGGAGGAGGCAAGACGAAAAGTAAGAATATCCTAACAAATACAATCTAAATATCCCTAACAGTTCCTCAAACGATTTTATAGGTCTCCTCTTAGAGGACAATAAACTCCCACACGTCTGGAGGCTTAATCTGGTGGCAGCCGGGAAAACTGATCCGAAACTATGGTGATGGAAGGCTTTCACAAGCTCCACTATGACGTCAGCAGAGGATCACAGGTCGTGACCTCGATAAATAATTATAGGTATAAATATTATTACCTTGGGACAGAGAGGTCCCCTTGGCTTTTACTGAACCAAGGGCAGTACACAAAATGCAGAATAAAAGGTCCTTGCTGCAGAGTAAGGATATCCAGCTTCAAACGTAGCTCTGCAATGTGGCGAGGAATAAATATAGTTCCAACAGCAATAATCGTGCCCTTCAAGGTTGGAGGCTCAGAAACACACTTAGGCAAACTCCTCCAAGCGTAAACCTCCATCCCTCGGATAACGAAGGATCGCCGCCACGTAACCAACACAACTTGAAAATATAAAACAGTCGTTAGCCAATAATAAACACCAAGATAACCACGGTGAGGAGACAAAAAAAGCTAATAAAGAAAGAATACAACACTTCTATACTTAACATTAAAAATCTAAAAACTTAAATAATTTAGAAATTAATGACAACTAAGTTACAATATATATATATATATATATATATATATATATATATAGTATATATATATATATATATATAATATTTTAGTCCTCTTAAAAAAAAAAAATAAAAAAAACCATCAAGATTGCTAAGCTTAAAACACAGTAGACAATCAACAGATCATAAACCCTATTTCTGTTTAGTCTACCATACAAATTTTAAGAGAACGGGTTGGAACGATGATATGTAAACAACCTCTCTTTTCTACGTTCATAAGTAAGTCCTCTGAGGACGGTATTTAAAAATCCCTACCGTCATAATACTATGCAAACAGAAATGGACCTCCCTGCTTCTCGGGACACGAAAGAGCTTTAAAATTACGCTGCGCGTCCTGCTTTTGTCGAAAATGAGGGACTTCAATGGCAAAATAATTAAATTACAACCGTCGTCAGAATTCTGACATTCAGCAATTATTTCCTGTTATTACAACACCCATAACCTTAATGCTCTTTTACTCTCGTAGAAGGGTGACGCCATATTCAATAGGGTATTACGCATGGGGAGTTGTTTCGTGTAAAGATTATTTTTATTTATTCGTTATTTTCTGACGAGAAAAAATTTTATGATAAATTATTATTATTATTATTATTGTTTATTATTATTATTATTATTATTATTATTATTATTATTATTATTATTATTATTATTATTATTGTTTAAAAAATATCCCCAATTATATAAAAAAAATATATTTCTATGTAAAAATTTTTTTTTATATAATTGTGGATATTTTTTCAACAATTTCTTTTCACGAAACTGTGAATTTCTTAACATTATTATTATTTATTATTATTATTATTATTATTATTATTATTATTATTATTGATTATTATTATTATTATTATTATTATTATTATTATTGATTATTATATTCTTATATTTATTTATTTTTTTCCTTTTTTTTTGCTCTATCACAGTCCTCCAATTCGACTGGGTATTTATAGTTTTGGGGTTCCGGGTTGCATCCTGCCTTCCCCTTAGGGAGTCCATTTCACTTTTCTTACTATGTGCGCCGTTATTAGGATCACACTCTTCTGCATGAGTCCTGGAGCTACTTCAGGGTCTAGTTTTTCTAGATTCCTTTTCAGGGATCTTGGGATTGTGCCTAGTGCTCCTATGATTATGGGTACGATTTCCACTGGCATATCCCATATCCTTCTTATTTTCTATTTTCAGGTCTTGATACTTATCCATTTTTTCTCTCTCTTTCTCTTCAACTCTGGTGTCCCATGGTATTGCGACATCAATGAGTGATACTTCTTCTTGATTTTGTCAATCAACGTCACGTCTGGTCTATTTGCATGTATCACCCTATCTGTTCTGATACCATAGTCCCAGAGGATCTTTACCTGATCGTTTTCTATCACTCCTTCAGGTTGGTTTTCGTACCACTTATTACTGCAAGGTAGCTGATGTTTCTTGCTCAGGCTCCAGTGGAGGGCTTTTTGCCACTGAATCATGCTCTTTTGTACTGGTTCTGTGCAAGTGCCGGACATTCGCTTGCTAATGTGGTTTATTTTTGGTTTCATTTTTCGTATTGCACTTCCTACATATGGGAGAGATGTTATTTCCGTCTATCGTTCTTTGAACATATCTGGTTCTTAGGAGGGCCTGATATTTGTGCCGCTGTTATCATTCCTTCAGTTTCCTTCTTAAGCTCTCCCCTCTGTAGTCATTGGCATGTGTCATCGCTGGCCAGTCTTTAGTCTGTCTCATGTATTGTCCGTGCATTGGTTTGTTGTGCCAGTCTTCTGTTCTGTTTGTCATTCTCCTGTCTCTGTATATTTCTGAGTCTTCGTCTATTTTTATTAGTCCTTCTTCCCATGCACTCTTTAGCCCACTCGTCTTCACTTGGTTTTTCAGGATATTTGCCCCCAGTGCCTCTGTTCTCGGGGATTTGACCACAGTCCTCTATACTTAGTAGTCCTCTCCCTCCTTCCTTCGTGTTATGTATAGTCTGTCCGTATTTGCTCTTATTATTATTATTATTATTATTATTATTATTATTATTATTATTATACTTATGCTCTATCACAGTCCTCCAATTCGACTGGGTGGTATTTATAGTGTGGGGTTCCGGGTTGCATCCTGCCTCCTTAGGAGTCCATCACTTTTCTTACTATGTGTGCCGTTTCTAGGATCACACTCTTCTGCATGAGGCCCGGAGCTACTTCAGCCTCTAGTTTTTCCAGATTCCTTTTCAGGGATCTTGGGTTCGTGCCTAGTGCTCCTATGATTATGGGTACGATTTCCACTGGCATATCCCATATCCTTCTTATTTCTATTTTCAGATCTTGATACTTATCCATTTTTTCCCTCTCTTTCTCTTCAACTCTGGTGTCCCATGGTATTGCGACATCAATGAGTGATACTTTCTTCTTGACTTTGTCAATCAACGTCACGTCTGGTCTGTTTTGCACGTATCACCCTATCCGTTCTGATACCATAGCCCCAGAGGATCTTTGCCTGATCGTTTTTCTATCACTCCTTCAGGTTGGTGCTCGTACCACTTATTAGTGCAAGGTAGCTGATGTTTTCTTGCTCAGGCTCCAGTGGAGGGCTTTTGCCACTGAATCATGCCTCTTTTTGTACTGGTTCTGTGCAAGTGCCGGGCATTCACTTGCTATGTGGTGTATTTCATTTTCGTATTGCAGTTCCTACATAGGGAGAGATGTTATTTCCGTCTATCATACTTTGAACATATCTGGTTCTTAGGGCCTGATCTTGTGCCGCTGTTATCATTCCTTCAGTTTCCTTCTTTAGCTCTCCCCTCTGTAGCCATTGCCAATTGTCATCGCTGGCTAGTTCTTTAGTCTGTCTCATGTATTGTCCGTGCATTGGTTTGTTGTGCCAGTCCTCTGTTCTTTCTGTCTTTCTCTTTCTCCTGTCTCTGTATATTTCTGGGTCTTCGTCTACTTTTATTAGTCCTTCTTCCCATGCACTCTTTAGCCACTCGTCTTCATGGTTTTCAGATATTGCCCCATTGCTCTGTTTTCGATGTTGACGCAGTCCTCTATACTTAGTATTCCTCCTCCCTCCTTCCTTTCGTGTTATGTATAGTCTGTCCGTATTTTGCTCTTGGGTGTAGTGCTTTGTGTATTGTCATTTGTTTCCTGGTTTTTCTGATCTATGGTGCGGAGTTCTGCCTTCGTCCATTCCACTATTCCTGCGCTGTATCTGATTACTGGCACTGCCCATGTGTTTATGGCTTTTATCATATTTCCGGCGTTGAGTTTTGACTTGAGTATCGCCTTGAGTCTCTGCATATATTCTTTCCTGATCGTGTCCTTCATCTCTTGGTGTTTTATATCTCCTCCTTCCATTATTCCCCAGGTATTTGTATCCTGTCTCATCTATGTGTTTGATGTTGCTCCCATCTGGTAGCTTTATCCCTTCAGTTCTCGTTTACT
>NC_087205.1:26920309-26925309 GCF_015104395.2 Macrobrachium nipponense | reverse complement strand
GAATCAGAGGAATTTGTTTCAGGTGATTAGAAATTAATTTCTTGATATAACGTGCTTCGGATCCCACAATAAGCTGTAGGATCCCGTTACTAGGTAACCAGTTGGTTCCTAGTCACGTAAAAATATCTAATCCTTCGAGCCAGCCCTAGGAGAGAGCTGTTAATCAGCTCAGTAGTGGAACATCATGCGCTTAATTGAAATGGCATTTGACGTACAAAGTCACGTTGGCAGCGTGGGGGTGAAGGGGCCTAGTGTAAAACCACCTTAAAACGCATTGCAGTGTGGGGTGAAGCCTAGTGAAAAAAACCACCTTAAACGCATGCAGTGTGGGGTGAAGCCTAGTGTAAAAACCACCTTCAAAAAAACGCATGCAGCGTGGGGTGAAGCCAAGTGTAAACCACCTTAACGCATGCAGTGTGGGGTGAAGCCTAGTGTAAACCACCTTAACGCATGCAACGTGGGGAGAAGCCTAGTGTAAACCACCTTAATGCATGCAGTGTGGGGTGAAGCCTAGTGTAAACTCACCTTAACGCATGCAACGTGGGGAGAAGCCTAGTGTAAACCACCTTAATGCATGCAGTGTGGGGTGAAGCCTAGTGTAAACTCACCTTAACGCATGCAGCGTGGGGTGAAACCTAGTGTAAACTCACCTTAACGCGTGCAGTGTGGGGTGAAGCCTAGTGTAAACTCACCTTAACACATGCAGCGTGGGGTGAAGCCTAGTGTAAACTCACCTTACACGTGCAGCGTGGGGTGAAGCCTAGTGTAAACTTACCTTAAGAGGCCAGCAATTCAGAATTTCTCACTAACATTCCTGCTGCCGTTGTTGTTATTGTCGACTGGCTTTTCCTCTATTATATTTTCACCGATACTGACGTCAGAGCGTCAGGGATTTAGGTCATCAACAAAGGCCTTTTCAAAAGGCCAAGGAGAGCGTGATAACAAAAAGGGATTTCTTTTGCGTAGTGGTTTTAATGTTTTCTTCTCAGCAAAGCTAAAAATACGGGTGCTTCTTTTGTGATGGTATTCATAGGCTTCTCTCCAGGTCTGTTTGTAATTCTGAGTCATGTGAAATATTGCCAAATGCTTTCTTTCTCATACACATATTTGTGGGCGTTTTTCTGTTGCTGTTTTCTGCTTTTTTTAATTTTTCTTTATTTTTAGGTATCAGAGCCCTTGGATAACAACAATAATAATAATATTTGTGAATTTATTACTATTACTGATTTCTGGGTTTTTGAGCTGCCAGGGTCGTGAATAAGTAATAATAATAATAATAATAATAATAATAATAATAATAATAATAATAATAATAATAATAATAATAATGGTAGTATTTGTGGGCTTGTTTATGTTGCTGGTTTCTGGGTTTTTACTGACACATCTCTTCGATAATAATAATAATAATAATAATAATAATAATAATAATAATAATAATAATAATAATAATAATAATAATAATAATAATAATAATAATAATAATAATAATGCAGGATGCAACCCGGAACCCCACACTATAAAAAACACCCAGTAGAATCGGATGACTTTGATAGACCCAATAATAATAATAATAATAACATAAATAATAATAATAATAATAATAATAATAATGGTAATAATAATAACTAAAATAATAATATTAATAATAATAATAATACCACGCCGGAAATATGATAGAAGCCACACACATGGGCAGTGCCAGTAATCAGATACAGCTAAATACAACGCCGGAAATATGATAAAAGCCATAAACACATGGGCAGTGCCAGTAATCAGATACAGCGCAGGAATAGTGGAATGGACGAAGGCAGAACTCCGCACCATAGATCAGAAAACCAGGAAACATATAACAATACACAAAGCACTACACCCAAGAGCAAATACGGACAGACTATACATAACACGAAAGGAAGGAGGGAGAGGACTACTAAGTACAGAGGACTGCGTCAACATCGAGAACAGAGCACTGGGGCAATATCTGAAAACCAGTGAAGACGAGTGGCTAAAGAGTGCATGGGAAGAAGGACTAATAAAAGTAGACGAAGACCCACAAATATACAGAGACAGGAGAATGACAGACAGAACAGAAGACTGGCACAACACACCAACGCACGGACAATACATGAAACAGACTAAAGAACTAGCAAGCGATGACACATGGCAATGGCTACAGAGGGGAGAGCTAAAGAAGGAAACTGAAGGAATGATAACCGCGGCACAAGATCAGGCCCTAAGAACCGGATATGTTCAAAGAACGATAGACGGAAATAACATCTCTCCCATATGTAGGAAGTGCAATACGAAAAATGAAACCATAAACCACATAGCAAGCGAATGGCCGGCACTTGCACAGAACCAGTACAAAAAGAGGCTAGATTCAGTGGCAAAAGCCCTCCACTGGAGCCTGAGCAAGAAACATCAGCTACCTTGCAGTAATAAGTGGTACGAACACCAACCTGAAGAAGTGGTAGAAAACGATCAGGCAAAGATCCTCTGGGACTATGGTATCAGGACGGATAGGGTGATACGTGCAAACAGACCAGACGTGACGTTGATTGACAAAGTCAAGAAGAAAGTATCACTCATTGATGTCGCAATACCATGGGACACCAGAGTTGAAGAGAAAGAGAGGGAAAAAATGGATAAGTATCAAGACCTGAAAATAGAAATAAGAAGGATATGGGATATGCCAGTGGAAATCGTACCCATAATCATAGGAGCACTAGGCACGATCCCAAGATCCCTGAAAAGGAATCTAGAAAAACTAGAGGCTGAAGTAGCTCCAGGACTCATGCAGAAGAGTGTGATCCTAGAAACGGCACACATAGTAAGAAAAGTGATGGAACCCCACACTATAAATACCACCCAGTCGAATTGGAGGACTGTGATAGAGCGAAAAAAAAAAAAAAAAAAATAATAATAATAATAGTGGAGTATTATGAGAACATGTATGTCACTGTGCAACACACCACTCACAAAATAAGTTGCAATAAAACTAATACTAATAATGAGAATATAATTTACTTAGCAAAGGGACGTAAGTCGCTAATGTCTCCTTAATCTTAGATATTAAACAGTTAGAGCAGTGGTGCTTAACCTTTTTTATTACCACGCCCCCTTCCCCGGCCTTCTAGGACTTGGTCCTTCCCTCCACGCGCCCCCTGCATCTGTGAGTCAAATTCCCTCCCAGATTTGAAGGAGAATGAAAAATAAAAGAGAGAGAGAGAGAAGGGGTCTCGAGTGACAGGAAGGGAGGTCAATATTTACAAAACATGTTAAGAACAATGAGTCTGACCAGAGTATCAGGCTAAGGGAAACTAAAGTGATAAGGCGATACTTTTGCATGTTTTCATAACCTTTTGAATACTGGTTCCTCACTCTTGTGAAGAGAATAATGAATATAATTAGAGATTTTTTTTCCTTGGTCACGCGCGCGCCTCGCCTGAAAATTGTTGACGCCCTCCCAAGGGGGCGCGCCCCCCAGGGTAAAAAACACTGATTCAAGGAGATTTACCAGAATATAACGAAGATATTCTGATGACTCAAGTTAAGTCATGACTCAATATGAAGTGTATAGGTGATTCCTAAGTACTATGTTATATTTCTTGTTTTTAGAATTTTGTTACATAATCTTGAATGCCACATTCTTACATTATCCATTTCCTAAGAAGGCAAAAGAATACTTAAGCGGACTTAATTCCCTATCCGTTGTTTAATATTGTTTCCTATTTTCAGTTCATGACCTTCATTTTAAAGACAGCATAAGAAGCTTTAAATTTTTTCTATTCATCTTCGGATAAAGAGGATATATCGATGAGTACTACTGATATGTTTCTAAAGCAATGAAATAGGGTTTACTGATTATTTCAAGAGATAGATGTTAGCAATTTAATACGTTCTGGCATTGATAAACGTAACCAGTCGTGGAGCCTGGAGAGACAGGTGTTGGCTGGGAAGATAAGGGACAGTGTAATATGTTACTGTAATAAAATCTCGAGCAAGAGGGTACAGTCTATAATAATATACTTGAGACACACATATAGGTTATATATATATATATATATATATATATATATATATATATATATAATATATATATATATATGTAATATAAATATCGAACTACAAATGACCTTTAATATCAAATTCTCTCTACCTCGGAATTAATATATTTTCATATATGCTTAACGAGGGGAATTTTATTAAGCGATAATAGGATGGGCGATCGCCAGGCTCGAACCAGCGAACTCTCAATCCCAGGGACTGGCAGTGAAGCCTAGTGGTTTTAGGCTTCACTGCCAGTCCTGGGATTGAGAGTTCGCTGGTTCGAGCCTGGCGATCGCCCATCCTATTATCGTTTAATAAAATTCCCCCTCGGTTAAGCATATATGAAAATATATTAATTCCGAGGTAGAGAGAATTAGATATTAAAGGACATTTGTAGTTCGATATTTGTATATGAATCACGGTAATGTGATATGACTGATATATGTATATATATATATATATTATATATATTATATATATATTATATATATATATATATATATATATATATACATATATATATATATATATATATATATATATATATATATATATATATTATGTGTGGGTGTGGTGTAAATAAATACTTATGTAAAAACTGGATACGTCTCAAGTATAAAAGGCCCATTAAAACACTCAGGTTTAAAGCTACGAAGTATATTTCGGTGGACTAACTTCCACCCTTATCAAGGATGGAAGTTAGTGTACAGAAATATAGACCTTAGCTTTAAAGCAGCGTGTTTTAATGGGCCCACTTTTTATAACTTGATATTTAAATATATATATATAGATATATATATATATATATATATATATATATATATATATATATATATATTATATATATTAATATATATTATAATATATTACACATTGTTCCAGCCAGTGAACACACAACTACCTCCAGCCTCGCTCTAACAAGAAACAAATTCAAAACGGATGGCCATCTCTAT
>NC_087205.1:26905309-26915309 GCF_015104395.2 Macrobrachium nipponense | reverse complement strand
ATTGTTGCTTTCGCGGGGAAATATACTGGGCGTGGGGCGCGTTTGCCTTTTGTTATCCATTATTGGGAGAAAATTTGTGTTAATTTTTCTTGATTGGGTTTGGTGTATATAAATACATTGATGTTATTGAGATCGGGGAAGCTTATAAAACAAAATAGCTTTTGGAAACAGAGAAAAATGGTGGACACTAAAAATACCACAACGCTACTACATCACGTAACAAACTTTAGTGCAGGCGTGAGTCCATTCAGAGGGATCGTAGATGGCTTACTATCACAGCCCATTCAAATTTTTATTGAAGGAGTTAATAATTATTTAGCGGGAAAGAATATATTAAACGATGTAGGGGCATTTAGAGATGCAAAAGCTTTGCTAAATTTCAATAGGGGAGACCTCTCCCACCGTTCCAGGAGTTTCCAATTTACAAAATGTCGTACCTGGACGGACTTGCAAGCATTTTTGAAAACAGTGTATGGCTCAAAGGAACACGGAGATATGGTGAGGGACCTTCGGGGTCTTTATAAACTACGGAAGGGCACTAATAGCCTCGTAGAACATAGTTCAAAACTTTTTGACGCAGTGGCGGATTTGGTAGGAAAATTGAAAACATCTAAATGGGTTATAGGGGATAACCTCTCGCTGGATAATATTCATAACTGATCTATTTTTCCCTGCTCTTGCATGAGGTACCGGATACGATAGTGGATAGCTTTGATGAAAAGATTGAACCTACTTCAGACGAAGAATTACTTTATACCCAAATAGAAAAACATAGGTCTAAATGTCCCACTGTAGATAGCACAATTTTTAATGGGACAAGCCCGAGGGATAAAGTACAAAGAGACACAGAATTTTCTCCTCCTCGTCTGTGCGCAAAAGTTGAGTATAACAAAAGATCGATCAATCAAAAGCAACAGCAGTTGCGCTGTTTCAACTGCAATAAACCAGGGCATCCAAAGAAATTGTGTAGGGTTAAATATTGTGGAATGTGTAAAAGTACTGATCATTATTGGCAGTCTTGTCCGTCTCAGATACGGAGAGATGCGAGGCCTACACCTCAAGGTTCTGGTAATTATAATGTGAGAACTTCCCAGGCAGGTCAAACCAAAGGACAAAGGGATCGGCGAAATTTTTGGAAGCCTGATCAAGCCCAATCCTATAGTCTATGGAACAGTAGGGGATGTGGATATCCCGGTGTTCATAGACTCGGGGGCTTCAATAAATCAAATGGACTATAATCTGTATCAATCCATGTTTTCCAGTTACCCTTTGCAACCCTCAACGGAGACAGTGTATGATGTGTAAGCCCATAGATTAAATACCTTGGGTTGTGTTCAAATACAGTTTACTCTCGGTGACAGAGTGTTAACAGAACCCTTTTTGGTAATGAAAGGAATTGGGTTGGGCAATAAACTTTTGCTGGGTCATCCTGCTTGTAGAAGACACAAGATTTCGATCCATGAGGGTGCTAATGGGATAACAGTCGGGATACCAGGTATTTTTCTGCCTAATGAGAACGTGAATAGAGTGGAGGACATGGAGGTTATTGAAAGAGGAGATGTGCTCGGTGGTATTAATGGCGGTGATACGAGTGTTATGCAGAAAGGCAATATTAAAGCACACGTTGCTGTTATGGGAAATGATTATGGGGGTTCTATCAGAGTTCACAGTGATAACAATGGTGGTGATGAAACTAATATGGATGTTATTTCTGATACTAACATTGCTGGGGATGATACTGAGGGTGGTAATGTGTATGGGGCGGTGGAAAGGGGAGGTACTAACCACAAATATAGAGGTGTTTTATCCGAAGATATTATGTTACTACCAGGTTCGAAGACTATGGTAAAAGTTAAATTGAAGGAAATGAGAAAACCCACAGATGTGTGTGTTATTGAAAATACCGAAAAGCTTAGAGGGATTGTTAGCACGGCATCGGTGAACAATGTATCCAAAGATGGGTTTACATGGTTAGAGTTGCTAAACTGTAATGATACAGTTAGGAGATACCAGAAAAACATATATATATTGGATTTCCAAGGTTGGAGTTGTGATAGTGGTTCAGTGGCTATCGTAGAGGGGAAACCTGAGTTTTCGGAGGCAGAAATGCAATTAAGGAAACGAACATTTAGAGAACATTTAGCTAATGCGGATTATAGCGAACACGTTGAAGCGATAAGCGGGCTCTTGGCAGAATTTGGGGATACGGTAGCCTTATAAGGGGATAAATTGGGATTGACTAATGTGTTACAGCATAAGGTAAATTTGGAGAGTGGCACAAAACCTATTTATATTCCTGCATATCGTATACCTTTCAAAATCAGAGAACAGGTAGAGAAAGGTTGGAATAGATGGGAAGAAGAAGGAATCATTAGACCCAGCGTGTCTCCTTACAACTTTCCCTTGTTAGTGGTGCCTAAGAAAGATGGTTCTATCCGTGTATGCGTCGATTTTAGACGTTTAAATGAGAAGACGATCCCTGACCGCTACCCAGTCGCATGCATACCAGATATTTTTGTTGAAATTGGGGGATATGATATTTATAGCTCAATCAATTTGGCGCAGGGTTTTTTACAGGTCCCTCTGAGTGAGAGTAGTAAGGAATATACCCCTTTTTCAGTGCCCAAGGGACACTATGAATTTACGCGAATGCCTTTCGGTTTATCGGGCAGTCCGATGACTTTTACCAGGTTGGTGAACACAGTTTTGCACGGGTTATTGGGCAAAAATGCTTTTGTGTATATGGATGACATCCTGATCGCAACGGACACGATCGCGCAACACCTGGAAGTGCTTAGAGAAGTACTTAGGAGGCTTAGATTAGCGGAGTTGAAAATCAAGCTAGCCAAGTGCTCGTTCTTGAAAAAGCAGATCACATATCTAGGTCACGTCATATCTAAGGAAGCGGTTAGAGTAAATGACAATAAAGTCAAAGCAATAGAGAATTTTCGCACCCCCAGAGCAAAGAAAGGGATTAAGTCATTCCTGGGTATCGCCGGTTTCTTTAGGAGGTTTGTGAAAGGGTTCTCTAATATAGCAGCTCCCTTAACTAATGTGTTGCGGGAAGAAGTTCAATTTCAATGGAAGGAACCCCAGGCGGAGAGTTTTCAAAAGCTCAAGGACGTGCTAATGAATCGCCTTGTTCCGAAGTTTCCAGATTTCAGGGAACCTTTTACATTAGTGACTGATGCAAGCCAGGAATGTATAGGTACTTGCCTTATGCAAAAGTTCGATGGGAAATTTCATCCTATAGCTTTTTATAGCAGGAAGTTCAGGACAAAGGGCAGCAATAAGAAGTCCATGGCCACCATAGATTAAGAAGCCTTTGCAATAGTGTCGAGCTTAGTTCATTTTAAAATGTTACTGATGGGGAATAAAGTAGAAGTTCTTACAGACCACAAACCATTACTAGATCTTTTTAATAAACCCAATTTGTCGCACAAAAGAGCTCGAAGGTTTTTAACTATCAAAGATTCTGATGCAAAGCTCAAATATATAGAGGGCAAATTTAACGTTGTTGCTGATGCTCTCAGCAGGAGTTTTCATGACACGGAAGGTTTCCAAGTCGCGCAAGTCACTAGCAAAACCATACAAAAGGATATACCTCTCATAGAGCTAAGGCAAGATGAAGACGTGATTTTAGCAGATGCAAAAGCGTTTCTATGAGGGGAATTAGTCAGGAAACGGTATAAGTTGCCTTTTTCGGGTTTGGAGTTAGAAGGTATTCTATTGGTTAGGAAAATTAAATATAAGTTGAGAACCAGTGAAAGTAAAGGAGATACGACACAGATCGTAATTCCAAATGTCCTAATTCCAGTGGTTTTGGATATAGTTCATTGCAGGTTCAGTAGTCCTCACTTGGGAATAGAAAAAACGTATGATGAGGTTCGTGCTAAATACATTTGGAAAAATATGGAGAAAGATGTGGAAAATTTCGTAACGAATTGTACGGTGTGCAACGCATGTAAGCCTGCAAGGACAACTTCATGCAAATTAGGATCGTATACTATACCGAGTAGACCTTTTCAGAGAATACATATGGATATCTTAGGGAATTTTTGTGAGTCTAGATATGCGAACAAATACTTGTTAGTGATAATAGATGAACTTACAAGGATAGTAGAAATTTTCCCACTTAAGCATAAAACGGCCGAAGAAGTAGCCATAGCATTTTTCAATGGTATCATTTGCAGATATGGCTCACCCAAAGTTCTATTAACCGACAATGGGAGGGAATTTGTGAACAAAACCTTGGAATGTTTAGCTGAAGTCATGGAGATACAGAAAGTGACAATTATTACATACAGACCCGAGGCTAATGGGTTGTGCGAACGAGCAAACAGGAAAGTGCTCGAAGCTCTCAGGAAAACTGTAGGTGGTAATGATAAGAATTGGGACAGATATATTAATGTTGTTAGACATAGTATTAACACTATGGTTAGTGATTCAATTAAAATGTCCCCATTTGAAGCTTTGTTTGGTTGTTCAGCACGAGGCACATTTGATTTGCTAACTATGCCTCATCATAATATTAAATCATCTGATCCCAAGATCAATGTCGGAGACAAGGTATTTTTAAAACTTAACGTGAGAAATGAGTTAAATTACAAACTAGGCCCAAAGTTTAAAGGTCCTTTTAAAGTCATTGAAGAGAAAATTGGAAACAGATTTGTAGTCTTAAATGAAAAAACAGGTCAGTCGAGGTTAACACATATCTCGAAATTGAAAAGAATTGGTTGTGGTGATTAATATATTGTCGCACAATTGCATTTTTTTTCCTTTTTTTTTCTTGCTGTCTGTTTTGCAATTTGGTGGCGGAATGCCTTCACGGTTTTTTTTCTCTCTTTTATTTCCTTCTACTGTCTTTTTTTCCCTTATTATGCGCAAATCTGCGGCGTTTTGGCGTAAGATTTCGGGGTTAATATTTTACGTGGGTACGTGTTGAAATACTGCAAATTTTTGCTTTAGCTGAGAAACGTGATGATAAACATGTGACTGTTCCTGCGTGTATGATATTTGGGCTGAATTTTTGGGGTTTCACGAGCCAAATAGATGACATTGGAGTTTTATATAATTCGGGTAATGTCGTGGGGTGTTATGATTTAACGACAATTTTTTTGGAGGGGGGATGATTTTTTTTTTTTTTTTTGTTTTTTTTTTTTTTTTTTTGCCGTGGGGTCATTAATTAAATGGAGGAAATATTTTTATCACTGGAGTGGTGTTATTATTAAGATGATGGTTTATTTACATATATAAGGCGATGGTACTAATCCTTGAGGGTGACTTCCTTTTTTTTTTTTTTTGGTGGTATATAATTATGGAATTGTGAGTTTATCGTAGTTTTTTTGTCCCGAATAGGTGATAATTTTTTATATAATTGGACAGTATCGTATGGGAGAATTATGTCTTTGAGACAATCTTTGAGCACCTTGGTCATGTCCTGGAGATAGTTATGTGGAATGTGCTGACGTAGTTTCAGTATAGAACATTTTTTTGAGAATCATGAGTTTCTGGCGTTGCGAGTTTGACTATGCTGCAGTTCGAAGCACCTGAAGTGTTCACTGGTGGATTTTTTTGCTAATGTTGCTGTAATGAGTCCGGTTGGGGATTTTTCCCTTTGGAATTGATTACTCGGGGATTTGCACTATTCTTGTAGATGCTGATTATGGCATTCCTTGGGAACGTATCATGTAAGGGGATTCTTTTCTGGTCGTTTCTGGTCGATGGGATTGCTGCGGTAGCAGATTCAGTAACGGTACACATTCTGTTTTGGGAAAGATATTGAATTATATGTTTCTTTTTCTCTTACGTGCACTGTGTAATGGGGGAAAGTTCACTTATTATTGTTATTATTATCTTATTCTTTTTTTTCTCCTTTTTCTTTTTTTTTCTTTTCTTACGAGAGATGTTGTAATGAGGGTTAAGCTCTAAATAGCATTTTCTTTTAGATAGGAGATATGATTTGTCAGGGTATGTGAGTTGGATAGAAGGAGCGTTCGGCATTATATTTTATGGAGGCTAGTTATATAAACCATAAAGGGGTTTTTGCTGTTAGACTTATGTGTTCTCTTTTGATAGCATGTTTGTCATATATGGGATTATTTGTGAGGATTCAGTGGGTAAAGATTATATTTGGTTTAGCGAGGAATTTTTTAATATTTGACTAGTAGATTGTATATATTAATTAGTGACGGATTTGTGGGGTACAACAAGACTTTAGTCATTTTATGACCATGTAGACATTTTAAATACGGACACACAATGACTTTGGAGAATTCCCAACTCTACGTGATGATGGCAATGGAGACGACTTCGTTCTACAATACTAGAGGTCGAGTCGAGTCTACACACACGAATGGCGTTTCTATGGACTGCCTTTGCAAAGGATGAGATGTCTTCAGGAATACGTTCTGGGATAAATCAGGAGTATACAGTCTTGGATGAGGCAGGTGCGAGTAGCACTTGCATAGAAGTCACGGGATCTTTCCTTGATAACGGAGTGGTGACCACGTTTCCTTCAGTAGAAAACGTCGAATCTACAGTTTCACAACGAGAGGGTGTTGGATACAATCACGAGGGTCGCAGACACTGAATAATGGCGCCCGCTGAGTTGTTTCGAGTTGGTTTACGCACTCGACCTGCGTCTACAACAATTCGCTCATCCTACAGGGATCCCAGCTGTTTGATGGTTCCTGCAGGGTTCTCTTGAATTTCTTCATGGTACTTAGTCGGCGTGTCTACAACTCGTCCACAAAAGTGTTTCGTAAACACTTGCATGGAAACCATGAGGCGGTTCCAGTTCTGCCTACAGTGTAGACCGTTACAGTCCCGCCGCTGGAGGATAGTGGCGAGGATGAGCCTTTCTTTAGTGAGCGTTACACTATACCAATATTAATGATCATGTTAGGTGCTATACTGATCACAATTTGTGTGCTAGGAGTTCTTAAACTTTTGTGTATTCGACGAAGCACAAGGGCTCCAGCAACGGAGGTAGCCCTAAGTCATGTGGTAAATTGATACATTGTGCATTAGTTGATGATGTGGTGTGCGACAGGAGTGTACAGAGGACATAGGTGGCCGAGCCATCTTACAAATATGTAATGTTAAGTGAAATCACATATCACGGCTTGCTTGGAGACAGGCTGAGCTGTAGGGGTAGCTTACTCGAACAAAGGAATTTGTATACGCAAGCAGTTTAACCGAGAGATCACTCACCTTGTCGTGAGGCATGTACATTCGTTTGTACAGATGTTACAGGCCTAATAGTCCGAGGCACTTGCGAAAGTCACATTCTTTTTCGGTGAACACTAAGAGGTCAGGTGGTACATGCTGAGTGTCGGGAGAGAAAGCCCCATCGTAAAGGTAGGACATATTTTGTAAAGACTTACTATGAGATTCAGGGCCTCTGTAACACGGTTTTTTGGACTTTGCTCCTTATCAAAGCATCGGATGTAGCTGAAAGTTGACATATGTATATTTTACAACCACACACAAATTTTGTCAGCATTATCAATAACCTAAACCTGATAGTTTTAATTTTTATAGAGTAAAAATTATCTAGCCGACGCCATGGCCAATGATTACGAGCCAAGAGTAAAAAAACATTCATTACGTAAGCAAGGTAAACACTTTTTGACGAAATGAATGCCCCGCCCATCCACCAGACAGAAACCCATTCACTTGTTCCATCGGCTCTGAAACCCAAAGACTTTATGAATGGCGGAACGATACATAGATGTGGGTGGGGTATCTGTGCTAGCGTAGTAATACTACTGTAGCAGTAGTGCCGCAACAGTATAGCAGTAATATACATGAATTAAACGTTTAGACCAATTGCTGGGATCCTTGAGGATCATTTAGCACTTCTTACAACTACTCTAGAAATGAGTTTTTATAACCAGAAGTTAAATTTTCTAATCCAACAATGCCAATGATAGCCTTCAGTGTCATCCTGAATTATAACGAGGCCAAAGTGGGTGGAGCCTCATGAAGTCATCATTCTGACGATAATTATTGGCCAAAATACGGTACCGGATATTTTTTTTTCTCAGTAAACAGGTAGATAGCCAATAAATAAAAATTGCTTGACATTGGATAATAGTAGTTATCAAATCAAGCTTGTCTACTATGTTTTTGAAATTTACCAATTATTCCCTACATCTACAATCTGATTGTGACCTATAAAGTAGACTGTAATTTCTTGGGAAACTTGTTTTGGGAGTTAGACTAATAATCGAAGTGTTTTTGTATTTATTAACATGTTTTGTTGGTTTGTTCACTATGACAATTATCAGTGGAGAGGTTTCAGAGTTCATAAAGGTGTGCTGCTTTGCTTGTATTTAAATTTGTGTCATTGTTGCCAGAGGTTTAGCCTTCGTTGTATATCCAATCATCCATCGAGAAAGGGGGAAGAAATGCTGTCATAAGTTACGTAACGAGTGCGTTCTAAACCTTTTCTCTGATTAAGTTGGCCTGTCTTCAAAAAAAGGCACTTTTACATTATAAGTACCAAATCTATTCAACCTACGTAATGCATAATACAGTCAAAATTTATGTGTAGATATAATGTGTATTCTGAATAAGCGTTATATTTATGAAATGCATAGATAAAAAGTTATTGCGAAAAAACCGTGTTACAGAGGCCGTGAATCTCATAGTAGAAAACCGTTACCTTTGAAAAAGAGAGAAGTGTGAAATACTCTCTTTACATGAATACTTTGAAAAGAGTGATGTGTGCAGTCTATCTTTTATCCATTATTATTTTTATTACAGATGGGTCCTATTCCATGGCTAATTTAGAGACGGGATTCTCTAACCTGACTATGTTAAATGAACTTATTGACATTTTGGGTCTGGGAGTGAATTCTTAGTCAGGAGAGTAGAATGTTAACTTACTGGTTTTCTTTATGGGCAGATTTGGGTTTTCTGTCATTATGACTTGTTAATCATTTTGTTCTATTTTATATTCAACTGCTTTGGGTAATAAAAAGTATTTTTTATACTTACGAGATCTTAATAGCCTAACGACATAGTTGCAGACAGAGGGCCCCATTAACGACAGGTAAGAGTTTATAATTTGTGTAGTTTAATAAAAATGGGGGGACATATATATATATATATATATATATCTATATATATATATATATATATATATATATATATCTTTTTGTTATATCTTTTTGTTGAAAAAGATATAAGTTTAATTCTGTAGGATAATAGAACATATTGCCGCGGAGATATGCGGAAGCAATAGCGAGGAGAATCGTTAAGATGGTCAAAAAGTTTGAAATTATCAATTAAATGATAATGAATTTTATAGATATAGAGCACATCGGTATAACATAAAATGAAAGAAAATACCTCACATTCGTAGTTGAAAGCTGACTTCAAAATGGAGCCTGTCTGATGAAATATTTTTAATAATAATAATAATAATAATAATAATAATAATAATAATAATAATAATAATAATAATAATAATACTTAGGAAGCAGACCCTCTCTCAAGCATACTTTATTAAAAGTAATGGCTACTTCAGCAGCGTTTACACTTGTAGAGATTCTTCTGTATTTTCCAAATAGCAGCTTTTTCCGTGCTACTTAGACAGGCTAGTAGAGCGCCTATGGAGGTCATGATCAAATACAGAGTCAAAATTGGTGTATATATTTAAATTTTACAGATAACTATGATACCATAGTATATCAAAGCTCTCTCTCTCTCTCTCTCTCTCTCTCTTTTGAAGCAAGCGAGCTTTCGTCTGGAGCTGCCAGACATCCTCGGGCTGGAAAGCTGAGGGTGGACTGATCTTGGAGTGGTGTCCGTCCTCGTTTATATTTAGGTTCACAGCAGGTGGTGGGGGGGGGGGGGGTCTGCCCCATGCTGATCTACTATTGGCTAGTGGCGCTAGGTCTTCGTTTTCATTGGTGGGTTGAACCGGGTCTCAAGCCACTTTCCACGCGTTGATGGTTGCGATGCTGTAAGTCCTGCAGCCGCCTTGACC
>NC_087205.1:26870309-26902809 GCF_015104395.2 Macrobrachium nipponense | reverse complement strand
ACATAGATATATATATATATATATATATATATATATAGATATATATATATATATACATATATCATATAATACATATATATATTATATATATATATCCTATGCATATATATATATATATCTATATATATATATATATATATTATATATATATATATATAAACACCAAGCATCATATAAGAATGAAAAATAAGGTCACAGAGCTATAATTCTCAGCCGAGAAGGAATTTACTAAGAATCAGAAAGTTAACCTCTTTGGATAAAGAGTATTATGATAAAAAAAGGTTTTCCATTTAAAATATCCATAACTATAAAATATTCTGCATTGTCATACACGACAGACGACTTGCGCATGAAACATAAATATACGTATTTTGTAACCGCTCCAAGTTCTTCAATAGATTATACTAGTCTGGCAGGTCTGTTTTTTGCTTTTGCGGGCTGCTCTATGAGCAAGAGCCCGTGCCTGCTCTATGAGCAAGAGCCCGTGTGGCATAAGGTCAGTTTAATCTAAAACAACAAACCATTGCTTAGTTTTCATACATCAATTTTGTCTTACGTAAGCATAAGTATTTTTCTTTTTTCTTTTTTTTTTGCAAAAAGATTATTCCTTTTTCTCTTTTGTTCCGCCATCAGCACATAGTTCCATCCATTTCAAATTAATTTATTTCTAAATAGTTCCAGCAACATAATTTCACAACGGGGCGCAATCCTAATACATCCTTTTCTTTTACTACATCATTAATATCTCTTTCAGATAAAAAAAATTTCAGTTCAACTTTAATTATAAGCATTCTTGTCGAACTTATATTTTGTTCACAACATCGTACTATCTACTGTCTTTTAAGTTATAGACTCATTTCTCACAACATATTTTCTGCGCTTTCTCACGAAATCAAACTTATATCTTTATTTCCATTTTCATTTTAACACGTATTTTGAAATCGAAATTTCCGTTAAACTAGTTTCGTAATAGAAAAATATTCTGATAACTTTTAGTTCACACACAAAATGTCACTATCCACTATGTTTTACGTTATAGAGTAAATTTCCTACATCATATTTCCGCAGCTTTTTCCCGAAAAAATGCCTGTATCTTTTTTTTTTTTTTTTTTTTTTTTTTTTTTTTTTTTAAGGACCAGATAGCTTTTAAAACAAAGGAGGTATTGAGTATATCAGATTTTTTTTTTTTTTTTACTTTTACTTTACTCACAGAATATCACTATCTATTGTATTTTACGTTATGAAGTAAATATCCCACAACATACATATTTACGCAACTTAAACCAGAAAAAAGTCTATTTTGTTTATTTATTTATTTATGTTATGTTATTTTATTTTATTTATTTATTTATTTCTTAAGGACAAAATGATTTTGAGATATTTTTCTAAGAGACCAAATAGTTGTTAAAACACTCTTTTTAGGAGACCAAATAGTTGTTAAAAAAATTTATTTTTAGGAGACCAAATACTAGTTAAAACGTTTTTTTTTTTTTTTTAATCTTTATTTGTAGAACCAAATATATGTATATTCTTTTTTTAACAGAGGAGGTATTGGGAGCGTGTGTGAAAGGCAAGCGCCTTCAATGGCCCTCTGCCTGCTGGCAAGCGCTGAAAGCATAACCCCTTTGATGTGCCGACCTGCCTGACACCCCACTCAACACCTTTTGCCGATTTTACCGCTGCCTCTTTTGATGATCTCCGCCCCGACAACACTTTAAAAAAAATAAATAATAATTTTTCTTCATCAACTATGAAGCAAAAATACGGGACTTGTTTTAAACGGCTTTTAGGGAGGAAGTGATGCCCAGGCTGGATTATAGGGCGGGGGGGGGAAGGTTTTGGGAAATGGGTTTAGGAATTCAGGATAATATGATGGTGGCTGTCTTTTATGTAGTTCATTTCGATAGAAAACTATAGAAATGAAAAAGTTTTATTTTGTGTTTGTTTGTTTGTATGGTGTTTTTACGTTGCATGGAACCAGTGGTTATTCAGCAACGGGACCAACGGCTTTACGTGACTTCCGAACCACGTCAATTTGGTTTTGGGAAATCTGTTTAATTTAATACTTGGAATTCGGGAATATGATGGTAGCTGTCTTTTTTTATACATAAATTCTAAAGTAAGATACAAAAAATGAAAAATTTTTGATTTTGGAAATCTGTTTGCCTCAATACCAGGAAATCAGGAATATGATGGTGGCTGTCTTTACCTACGATCATTTCTGAAGTAAGCTGCAAAATATGAAAAATTTGGGTTTTGGACCATCTGTTTAACTTAATACATGAAATTCAAGAATATGATAGTGACTGTCTTTTTTGTAGATCTTTTCTAAAGTAAACTACAAAATTTTTAAATTTTGGATGTTGGAAATCTAATATACAAAAAAAGAAAGTATTTGTTTTAAAAATCTGTTTGCCTTAATATCAGGAATCCAGGAATATAACGAGCCCTGTCTTTTCCATCGAACATATCTAGAGTAAGTTACCAAAACAAGAAATAAACATCAAACAAAAAAATAAAAAACAGAATATATTATCATACCCAGTGAAAACTTTGCCGAATTTTTGCCGCTAGTTGAGAGGAAACCTATTTGTATTTTTCGCTGCTTTAATTGGCGTCGAGTATTTTTTTTTATTTACTCTGTTTTTATTCTCTCAATATTTTTGTTTACTGGGAAAATTAGAATGGAAGTTTCACGTCCGTTATGTTCTCTGCAACTTCATGAGAAAAATGCTCTTAATTAATGTAAGTTTCACTGCTGCTGAACACCAAATATATATATATATATATATATATATATATATATATATATATATATATATATATATATATATATATATATATGTGTGTGTGTGTGTGTGTGTGTGTGTGTGTGTTGTGTGTGTGTGTGTGTGTGTGTAGTGTGTGTTGCTATGATATATATATATATATATATATATATATATATATATATATATACATATATATATATATATATATATATATATATATATATATATATATGTATGTATATAAACTCTTCAGCTACAGTGAAGCTGGCATGGTATATAGATGGATTTGAATTTTTTGTTCTACGGTATTGAAGAAGAAACTCTAATGTTGCCTATCATTCGATTCTTCAAGCAAATTCCATCAGTCATTGACTGGTCACTAATGCATAATCATGAATGAAACCAGGGCGAATAAAACCAGAGAAGTACATTTTACATAAATATAAGCGCTTCCGATTAGCTCTCGTATTTAAGGTTAAATCATAATATTCTATTAAAATAGTTATATTTTAAGGTTCAACAAAGAAACCAACTTTTAGAGTAGACCTGAATGGAAGCTGGTCAGAAGTGAGTTTCCTGCCATTTGCCATTTTATCAATCAAAAAGTAGGATTATTGACGCAAAATACTTCTTTATTATTTAATTAGATGAAACTTATTTACATGGAACAAGCACACCAAAGGGGCCATTGACTTGAAATTCAAGCTTCCAAAGAATGTTGGCCTCAGCCCCACACCGCTACAGACCCCACACTGCAATTGTAACTGATTATGTACAGAGACAGCGATTTTTCCTCGCAATGGGAGAGGCGCGAACTCGTGATATCAGAGAGGCATGCCACGACGCTACCTACCATACCAGCTGGAGAACCAAACGACCATGTTTTCCAGACTGATATGAATATATTCCTAATGGCTCCAAGGGTAATACTGAAGGAAATATCGTACAAGGTTGCTGCATTTTCTTTCACGCGTTGCACAACATCTCGTGATAAAGTTATGAGAAAAGTTAGAGTACAAAAGATCCCTTTTACGTACGATTTCGAAATATATTACTTGACTGTCGTATTTTATTCAGAAATATATATCTTTTCATAAAATCACAGTGAGAGGGTTGGCGTTTATATACTGCGACGATATTCCTTGAGAGGAAAGTTAAATATATTTGTAATTTAGAAGAAAAAATTAATAGTTTTAAAATGACTTTTGAAGAACGTCAATATAGTTTCGATGGCAGAATCTGTGCAGATAATATGACAGATTACTTTATAAATGTCTGTAAAGCAACATCGAAGAAACCGTATAAACAAGAGCAAGGAGGTCATATTACATTCTCAATGAGATAAGATTTATATAAAAAAATTTATGATTTGTATGTTTTTAAGGTAAAGAGCGGCAAAAATACGCTTATCATTCCTATCGAGGTTAGATAAACAGATTCTACGGACAATATTGTGACAATCAGTGTCTAAAATATTTTTAAACACTATTCTAAGTAATGACACATGTAGATATGCTGAAATCTCGAACCAAATGTTCCCTCAGTTATAGCAAAATTGAATTTCCTTGTATTTTCATATCCCTGAATTATAACTAATATTAGATATATTGAAATCTTAAACCAATGTTCTCTTAGTTATAGCAAAGTTGAAATTCCTTCTGTTTCTATGTCCTCGAATGATAACTAATATTAAATATACTGAAATCTTGAACCAAATGTTCCCTTAGTTATAGCAAAGTTGAAATTCCTTCTATTTTTCATATTCCTGAATGATAAACTAATATTAAATTACTGAATCCTTGAACCAAATGTTCCTTCGGTTATAGCAAAATTGAATTTCCTTCTATTTTCATATCCTTGAATGATAACTAATATTAAATATACTGAAATCTTGAACCAATTGTACCCTCAGTCTTAGCAAAGTTGAAATTCCTTCTGTTCCCAGATATATTGAAATCTTGAACCAAATGTTCCCAAGGTGAGTATTATCAAATTTACCCTTATTCCCTAACTCCTAAGAAAATAATATGTAAGTTATGGAGATATGTAGCATATAAAATTAAACAAGCGCTTGAGGAAATGATATGTTATTTATGGAGATATTTAGTGTCGAAGCTATAAAGAAAGCGGGAGGGTTTTCCTCATAGTAAATAATTATGATTTCATCTTACCTGATAACCCCGGACACTCGAACAAAGTTCAGCGAGTAATGTGTAATGTATATATACTTATTTCTAGAAAGAAAACATAATAAACAGCGCACCAGGTAATTCACCCTAGGGTGCCAAAAAATTAATAATAAAAACTCCCTTGATAACTTGAGAAATCTCCTTAGAAACACTGTGAAACTTCTTGAAATGTGGTTTTGAAGAATTTTTATTCATGAGAAAACGAAGCGAAAAAACACCTTGCTATCTTTATAGAGCCTTCTTTCGTCCAGTTCTAAAAAAGTTGAATATGTGAGACTTTCTCCCAGAAATGTATACTTTCCACAAAGAAGGTGAATTATTTCGAGAAAACTTGGCGATCAGATGTCTACCGTCGTTAAAAGAAAGTAAGACTGAAACTTGTTCAAATTCGTGGTAATTATCTTGACAAGTTCTCTGAATAATAATATTTGTTAATGATGAACTCGCTGGTCATACACGAAACGTGAATTCTACGTAATGCTGAATTCTTGTGTCTTTCTCTACGCATTTTTAATCTGATAATAATAATAATAATAATAATAATAATAATAATAATAATAATAATAATAATAATAATAATAATAATAATAATAATGGGAAAGTAAACCCACAGAAGTATGCGTTTTTGTTTTGTTATTGAAAAACAAAACAAAAAACGCATACTACTGTGGATTCCCTTTCCCATTTTATTGACTCATGTGATTATGAGTTTTCTTTGAATAATAATAATAATAATAATAATAATAATAATAATAATAATAATAAATAATAATAATAATAATAATAATAATAATAACTACCAAGACCTGACATGGATCTTAGAAGGATATGGGATATGTGTGTGCTGCTAGAAACAGCGCACATAGTGAGAAAAGTGATGGACTCCTAAGGAGGCAGGATGCAACCCCACACTGTAAAAACCACCCAGTCGAATTGGAGGACTATGATAGACAAACAAAAAAAGTAATAATTATAATGATAGTTTCCATGAAGCACCCTTTAAGGATATAGTTTCTCGAAATAGCACAAAAGAGTTGTTGAAATATGATAATATATATATAATATATATATTATATATATAATATATATATATATATATATTATAATATATATATATATACTATGTATAAATAAAGGTTTTTTGCCACGAAGGAAAAAATGAAAAAGCGAGATAGCCAAGTACTTTCCGAACAGGACCGAAAGTACTTGGCTATCTCGCTTTTTCATTTTTTCCTTCGTGGCAAAAACCTTTATTTATACATAGCATCACGTTTCATATACTTCATGATTGAAGTTATTCAATATATACTATGTATATATATATATATATATATATATATATATATATATATATATATGTATATATATATATATATATATATATATATATATATATTTTTATATACATATATATATATATATATATATGTGTGTGTGTGTGTGTGTGTGTATAGAGAGTTTAGTGAAAGGTTCTTTACCCCCCCAGGGCATCTCAGTACTACCAAAATATCAAAGGTGTTTCTTCTCCTAAGGTGTAAAGCTACAAAATCCCCACTCGCGTAGGATGCTGAAACGAATCCTTAGAGCATCTTCACGGCTCTGTACGTTGCGGAAGTAACTACATCCGGCGTAGAGCCTACAGCCTAATATCCTGTATTCATATTTTAAAAGAAATTAAAATACTGAAATAAGCTGAAGAAAGCTCTGGGTCTCGAGAAGTAAAGATCAAACGACAATGTTTAAAAAAATGGGAGTCTGGTGTTTTTACAGTTTCTCATAAATTTTAGTTGAACTAGGATCTTGTTCTATATTTCATTCTCATTCGAAACAGAATCCCTAATCTTGCTCTGTTTTACGCATGAATGTTTGTTTGTTTGTTTGTTTGTATGGTGTTTTTACGCTGCATGGAACCAGTTGTTTTTCAGCAACGGGACCAACGGCTTTACGTGACTTCCGAACCACTTCGAGAGTGAACTTCTATCACCAGGAAAACAAATCTCTTCCCCATTAATGGAATGTCCGAGCATCGAACTCGCGGCCACCGAGGTGGCAGGCCAGTACTAAACCAGAAACGCCACTGAGGCGCTATGCATGAATGTGCTTTAGTATTTTCTTGGATGAGCACCTTGTACAGCATAATTTCTACGTACATTTACGCATTTCATTATAAATAAGTACTTGAGTTTTATCATTCTAGACCCTCATTTATTACGTCACATTATCCACAATAATGAGGTAATAATTCAAGTGTTACGAGTAATAGTAACGACGATAAGTAACATTGGATATATTTACGTTCGTTAAAGAAACGAGTGGCGCTTAATAGATAGGTATCAACAAAGAATTAAATATTGCTTTCTTACACGAAGAAAAATTATTAGGGAATTTAACCAAAAAGGACTGAGATTGTTTTGATCTTGAGTATGCGATAAAACTCAAATGAACGAGAAAATTATCAGTGGGCGTCTTAATGACCACATTGACGATTTATCTGATAATGATTGTAACAGTTATCGAGCCCGTTCGAGTATCGAAATGAGAGAGAGAGAGAGAGAGAGAGAGAGAGAGAGAGAGAGAGAGAGAGAGAGAGAGAGAATTTTAGTAATTGCTGTCAATATCGAGCTCTTTCTTAAGTATATATATATATATATATATATATATATATATATATATATATATATATATACATATATATATATCGAGCTACAATGTCCTTTAATATCTAATTCGCTCTACCTCGGAATTAATATATTTTCATATATGCTTAACAGAAGGGGAATTTTTTTCTCGATAATAGACTTGCCTGGACCAGGACGCGAACCCATGGATGCTTTCAAATCCAGGAACGTCAGTGAAGCTTTTACCTACTAAAAAAGCTTCACTGACGTTCCTGGAAATGTGATATGACTTATATACATATATATATATATATATAATATATATATATATATATATATATATATAGAGAGAAGAGAGAGAGAGAGAGAAGAGGAGGAGGGGATAGAGAGAGAGACGACTGAGAGAGAGAGAAGAGAGAGAGAGAGAGAGGACAGGAGACAGAGACAGAGGAAGAGGACAGAGACAGAGACAGAGAGAGAGAGACAGAGAGGCATGTATGCTAGTAATTGCAGTTGGTATCGAACTTTTTAAAATTGGGAAGAGAGAGGCTCTATACAATTTAATTGGCTGTTACTTTGGAATTTCTTGGAGTGTAACGCCATGTAATGTTATCATTAACCTATATGGAACCCTCTTGAATATTGCATTGCAGAAGTTTGAGATTTTATCCTGAAGTATAATTGGAAAAGAGAAAACATTTATTGTTTGGGTGAATAGAGCACTATGCTCTTAAGTGAATACAGATTCAGATTAGCTTAAAGCATAAAGTGACTTGGTCATATTCTTATAAAGATGAAATAAAACAGTATTCTTGAGATACGGTTTATGACTGAAGAAATGACTTAAGAAAGAAATGGAATTACGCGTCACATAATAGGCCAAAGAAAACGGCAGCTAGGGAAATATTTTACAATAAAACTTTTCCACTTTTAAAAGCTCCATTGCTCCTAAAAGTAGAAAAAAGTATTTGCTGGACATTAAAGCGAATATAGTGGAATATATAAAGCTTATTAGGGAGCCTAATAGTCAGACATATATATAAAATCATGGAAAGGAAGAGAGAAAGGAATATGATAAGTAATTGAAAGGAGTACTAAGTATAAATCAAGTGAGTAGGGCAAAAAACAAACTTAGATATAATCCTGAGTTGTAAATACTACAACTGACAATATACCACCTCGATCGAAGCTCGCGGGTGATTTAAAGAAAATCGTAAAGTACTTAACAATGGTCAATAAATATTCTTATCTTAAGAAAATCCAAGAACGTTATGAACAGAAAAACAAAGTTATGGCCATAAGAAGTGAACAGAAGAAGTAAAAATCCCAGTAATTCATGGAAGCCTCTAACAGTCTGACTCTTCATATCGAACGAAACTGATGGACGAAATTCAATTATTAACACACGGCGCTGAACGAGAAGTTATGTATGCCTTCATTCAAGGAAAATATCCTATACCAATTTTCATTAACAAAAATTTAGTTAAAAAGTTTAAGACAATATAAAAAAAGAAGTCAAGCTATACTTCGATTCCCAGAGGTTTTAGGGCCCCATAGAAAGGTTCATTTGAATCAATATAGCCTTGATAAACGACTTAAATGTCCTATGAGATTATTTATAACGAATGATGAAAATTAGGGAGGAATAAAAAAGATTATTTATAACGAATGGTGAAAATTAGAGAGGAATAATTTGATTAGTTCAAGTGGACTTCTTGAAAAGTAACGTTTTAAGGTGATATGGGACTGTGTTAATAAAGGAATCTCTATAAATGAGGAAATGGAAACGGAAAAATTTCAAAAAATCAAAATATTTAAGAAGGATAAGAAGTCAAGATGCATATAAAAGTCTCGATTACAATAGATTAGTTCAATAGCTGTATGAATGATATAATAACAATTACAGATCTAGAAAAAAAAGACTACTGAGGCTAGAGGGCTGCAAATTGATATTTTGATCGTCCATTCTCCAATCATCATACATACAAAATTGCAACCTTCTAGCCTTAGTAGATTTTATTTTATTCAAGGTTAAAATAAGCCATGATCGCGCATCTGGCAGCTTTCCAGAGCTATGGGACGCACCCTCACTCTACCGCATCTGGTGAGCAACTGGACAGGTGCCGGTCGTAGTTGACGGTTTTATGGAGCATTATACGTTGTACAACTTGTTTCTTCGGCGTGTTTCTTACTTGCTTTGTATCGTCTTTAAAAAGTAATTTGTGGTAGGAGCTCGCTATAAGTCTAAATTTCCTAGTTATGATATTCAATTGTATTATTTTATCCAAGTTAGTATTTTCGGGCCTTGCTTACTTGAGCGCTGTTTACTGAATGGTCTATTTACAGTTGCAAATCCCCAATTCTGCGTAAAATATAATTAGCAGACAGCTACACGACATCAATTTTTCATTTTCCAACGTGTTAAAACTTTTCAACCTCACCTTTACTACGAATGAGATAAAAGAGTACATCGGTAATGGGTGGGGGGGACTGGTCGGTAATGTCAGTGCATTACCGAAACGAAGGTTTCCGTGCGTTCTTTTGGAGAAATTCCATTTTTCGTGGACCCACTAACGCGCATTTTTTATTCATAAACAGTAATGGTCTCTCCGGTGTTTCCCAATAAAAGCTTGCAGCTCATTTTGGAATAAAGGGATATTGTTTTTTTCCATTTATTTGGCGAGTAATCTTTGCAAAGCATTGCCGCGGTAGGGCTTCAGAATATTACGAAATTTAGCTGGAAAAAAACACGAAATGTTTTAGTTTCTTTATCATTGATTTCATTGCCAAAACAATTGTATTTCGTCTTTAATGTATACATGATGTCCATAAATTCCCAGTACCATTCAGGGTAATAAATACTTGTAATGGTACTGGGACTTTATGGACAACCTATATATCTCGTTTTCGCGTGATGATACTTCTGTTACAGTTGTCACACTTGAAAAAATATTCATGTAATCAATGGATAGTTAAGGAGGGTTTGCTTTCTCCGTTTATGAACCTCGTTAGTGCAGAAAGATATATATATATATACATATATATATATATATATATATATATATATATATATATATATATATATAAAATCACTCTACCCTAACACAGGTCATTAACTGAGAAAGCAAAACAATCCTCCAGTATCTATAAAATATATAAAAATTTTATAAGTGCCCAGATCAATCAATCCTTAGGCCTACCACATACTTGTCCATCCAGCTGTAAAGGAACACAAAATGTCAGATGACTTAGCAAAGAGGTCGTAGTAAACCTAGTTGATCGTTGGTTCTTCAGGCTACTCTATGAGCAAGAGCCCGTGCTGGCGTAAGGCCAGCTTAATATCAAACGACAACAGCTGATCGCCAGATCAAGGTGCCCGATAAGACACGTTCGTTGCTAATAGTACATGTCTATTATTCAGGCTAGTTCCACGTTTGACGAGTGTGTTTTCTCTTCCGGTGTCCAATCCGGTGGTCCAAAGTTCGAATCTCGGCTCGGCCAACGCGGAATCTGAGGAATTAAATTCTGGTAGTAGAAATTCATTTCTTGATATAATGTGGTTCGGATCCCACAATAATCTGTAGGTCCCGTTGCTAGGTAACCAATTGGTTCCTAGCCACATACAAATATCTAATCCTTCGGGCCAGCCCTAGGAGAGCTGATAATCAACTCAGTGGTCTGGTTAAGCTAAGATATACTTTTAAATTTTTATTCAGACTATTTCATTCCTGCCAAGTATTTCTGAAGACTTATAAGTAATGTTTATTCGACGTATATCACCATTCTGTTAGTGTCACTCTGCTACAATGTTTCGGAATAAGCTTCTTCTGAACGAAAATATCGTCATGGCCACAAAACAAAAAGCAGAAAGGAAAATATTGTCACACCCAAGAAAATATTGTCTTGGTCATAAAACAAGAAGCAGAAAGGAAAATACTGTCATGGCCATAAAACAAGAAGCAGAAAGTAAAATACTGTCATGGCCATAAAACAAGAAGCAGAAAGTAAAATACTGTCATGGCCATAAAACAAGAAGAAGAAAGGAAAATACTGTCATGGCCATAAAACTAGAAGCAGAAAGGAAAATACTGTCATGGCCATAAAACGAGAAGAAGAAAGGAAAATACTGTCATGGCCATAAAACAAGAAGAAAGATAAATATTGTCACAGCCATAAAACAAGAAGCAGAAAGGAAAATATTGTCACAGCCATAAAAAAAGAAGCAGATAGGAAAATACTGACTTAGCCATAAAACAAGAAGCAGAAAGGAAAATATTGTCATAAACATAAAACAGGAAGCAGAAAGGAAAATATCGTCATGGCCATAAAACAAGAAGCAGAAATGAAAATATTGGCACAGCCATAAAACAAGAAGCAGAAAGGAAAATATTGTCACGGCCATAAAACAAGAAGCAGAAAGGAAAATAATGTCACGGCCATGAAACAAGAAGCAGAAAGGAAAATATTGTCACGGCCATAAAACAAGAAGCAGAAAGGAAAATATTGTCACGGCCATAAAACAAGAAGCAGAAAGGAAAATATTGTCAAAGCCATAAAACAAGAATCAGGAAGGAAAATATTGTCACAGCCATAAAACAAGAAGCAGAAAGGAAAATATTGTCAAAGCCATAAAACAAGAAGCAGAAAGGAAAATATTTTCACGACCATAAAACAAGAAGCAGAAAGGAAAATAATTTCATGGCCATAAAACAAGAAGCAGAAAGGAAAATATTGTCACGGCCATAAAACAAGAAGCATAAAGGAAAATATTGTCACGGCCATAAAACAAGAAGCAGAAAGGAAAATATTTCCATGGCCATAAAACAAGAAGCAGAAAGGAAAATATTGTCAAAGCCATAAAACAAGAAGCAGAAAGGAAAATATTGCCATGGCCATAAAACAAGAAGCAGAAAGGAAAATATTGTCAAAGCCATAAAACAAGAAGCAGAAAGGAAAATATTGTCACAGCCATAAATCAAGAAGCAGAAAGGAAAATATTTTCATAACCATAAAACAAGAAGCAGAAAGGAAAATATCGCCATGGCCATAAAACAAGAAGCAGAAAGGAAAATATTGTCATAGACATAAAACAAGAAGCAGAAAGGAAAATATCGTCATGGTCATAAAA
Organism: Macrobrachium nipponense; assembly: GCF_015104395.2. Taxonomy (NCBI): domain Eukaryota; kingdom Metazoa; phylum Arthropoda; class Malacostraca; order Decapoda; family Palaemonidae; genus Macrobrachium; species Macrobrachium nipponense. The sequence goes on along the minus strand of NC_087205.1, from coordinate 26,890,103 downwards.
CAAGAAGCAGGAAGGAAAATATCGTCATGGCCATAAAACAAGAAGCAGAAAGGAAAATATCGTCATGGCCATAAAACAAGAAGCAGAAAGGAAAATATTGTCATGGCCATAAAACAAGAAGCAGAAAGGGTTAAGAAGGGCTAAATGCTCATTTTTTTTTTTCTCTCTCTCCGTCAATCCTGTTCCGTTTCAAAGCAGTGGCAAATAATAACATCCTTGGCGAGAAGAGACCTCGGGCGTATACTCTTCGGGCAGCAGCGTACTTCACAGAAAAAAATCGAGTGAAAGCAGTTCTCTGTAAGCATTGGGTAACCAAAGGACGCACCCTGGAGGCCTTGGCTAATCTTCCTCTATCGGTGAGGTTGGCGGTGTCGAGGTCCCCAACGCTCCATAACTTGTTGGGAGGAGACGGAGCCCAACATCCTCTTGTTTCCTTTATGGGGCCACTTTGTCTTGGAGCCGTTCCGAAGTGACCCTCAGGGACCAGTATCGAGGTGGAGTTTTCCTTCTCTTCTGCTGGGGCATCAATCCACCTTTCTTTAGTGTTCTCTTCACATCCTGAGGAGGTGCGGGGTGGGCTGGGAGGAGGGGCGCCTAATTCTCATTTGTTCCTTGTTTAAGCAGGTAATTAACTAATGGTAAATCACGGGCGCAGCAAGGTCGTTAACGTACTTTAGATTCTAACTCAGGAGTGGAAGAAGAAAAAGAAAATCTGAATTTCGTGCCTTAGAAAGTATAGCCTCTTTTATCAACTTTTTTTTTCTTTCTTGAAGTCTAGAATAGACGATAAATATGTTTTCCATTGGTGCAGTTTTGGCTGATACTATAATAAAAACTCATGAGTTTCTCTCTTTTATGTAAATTGAATACTTTAGTAGATTCACATCAACCGTGCATTTGATGTCTAGGCCAGTCCCTTACGACGACGCTCCTGATTGGCTGTTGATAAGCCATTCACAGAGCTGGAAACTCTCAGTCTCTCGAGAGACTTCTCATGGGTGGGATCTATGTTCAACCTCTCCTGAGGGATACGCCTTTCAAAAGTATCCCTCAGTAGAGGTGGAACATACATCCTGCCTATGTGAACTCTCTCGAGAGACTGAAGGTTTCTGGCCCCGTGACTGGCTTATCAACAGCCAATCAGGAGCGTCGTAAGAGACTGGCCTAGACATCAAATGTAGGGTAGATGTGAATCAACTATATCCTTCCTGATAGTTTGTAACAAGAAATTAAATCATTCATTGAGAGCAATATGAAATTTACGTTTTGTGTAAACAAATTATCTAGCTGAGTAAAGACCTTTGTAAATATGCTGCCTAAGGTTCTAACTTCACCCCCAGTTGAGGATCAACATTGCTTCTTAGTCGCAATTAGAAATGAAGGAAAAATAACCTGAAAATCATTTGGAATGTCATGAAGTCTATGATAATGGAGGAACACGAGAAGAGACGAACAGGAAAAAGCTGGGTAGAGCGAAAGTAAGGAGAATGACAAACGAAAAATTTAGGGGATTATTTGAAAAAAGTAAAGAAATATGAAATGACGCGTCAGCTGAATTAAAATGAAAAGTGATATAGTAAACGTCACGTGCGTCTGCCGGATCAGATGTATGTGTGTGTATGTGTACTTGTTTTTGTTTGTGTGTGTGTGAGAGAGAGATAAATAAAAGAGAGAGAGAGAGAGAGAGAGAGAGAGAGAGAGAGAGAGAGAGAGAGAGAGAGAGAGAGAGAGAGTACATGGCAAAATGGAGAAAATTACTTAAAAACAGAGGAACCTTAACCTTCAAAAACTGACTAAAAAGGGAAGCGCTAAAAGGAGATAAAAGAGGGAGAGCAAATAATGAAAGGAAATTACTGAACGAATAAAAAACAGAAGGAATTTCTTTGATGTTTGAAAAGAGAGAGAGAGAGAGAGAGAGGCGGGGGGGCCGCTGTGAAATAATCCTTGAAAACGCTTAAAAGGAAAGATCTCGTTTGAGTTCATTGAAGAAGGAAACTTAGACTCCCAAAAATATGATTATTACGTGATTAGAACTGGTTCTTTTTCCCCCTTTGTCTGAAGAATTCCGAATGGGGTTTTCAGATGGATGGGGCTGTGTGCTTTTGCCTTTCTACAGCTCTGAGTGAGAAATGAAAGCACGTGAAGAGAGAGGAGGACCGGGTACGATCTATTATTCCATAGCACGAGAGGTCTCTTCCGGAGAGGCTGTAACCTAAAGCGTGTTAGTTTACAAAAAAAAAAAAAAAAAAAAAAAAATTCACTGGGACTACTCAAAGTTTTCTGGAAAATACGAATATACCAACAACCACACACACCACACACACACACACACACACACACACACACAAATATATATATATAATATATATATAGTATATATATAGATATATATATATATATATATATATATATATAATATATATATATTTATCTATTAATTGGTTTATATTATTTTGAGTTTCTTAAAATAATATATTTGATACACGGTCGTGTACTAGAAAATATTGTTGACTACTACTAAATAAAAAAAATACAGAAAATATTTTTGACTACCACTAAATAAAAATGAAAAAATATACGGAACAAAATTTTACTACTATTAAATAATACAATACAGAAAATATTTTTGATACTAAATAAAAAAAAAATATTGAGAATGTTTTTTACTACCACTAAATAAATGAAATACAGAAATTAGTTGAGACTGTTACTAAATAAAAAAAATACAGAAAATATTTTTGATACTACTAAATAAAAAAATACAGAAAATATTTTTGACTACTGCTAAATAAATAAAATACAGAAAATATTTTATACTACTGCTATATAAATAAAATACAACAAATATTTTTTACTACCACTAAATAAAAAATACAGGATCATTCGCAGTAAATTATGTCATCTCTTCTCGTTGAATTCCATAATAGATAAAAATACATAGTAAAGAACACATTACTCTCCAAATTCATGTCAAAAACATTTTTTTTACACTCTGAGCTAAAACTCACTGGAAAACGCCGAAAATTTCATTAATGGTTATGAAACAGGAATTTTTTGTCGACGAAAAAAATTTATTCTTCTAAAAATGAGGAGAACCTTCGTTATGAAATCATAGTATCATAGAAGTACATTAGCCTCCCTCCTAAATCAAGTTCCACAGGGGACCCGGCCCCCTCTTCCCCACCGTCATAACAACATTTCACTATTTTCTAGTTCATGAAAATGAGTTTGGTTATAACTGGAGTTAGACGGAAATATTTACTATTTTCTCAGATTCGTTTCTTTACAGTTAACTAAACGTATTTAAAAGGTAATAACGTTTGACCACAACCATTCTGTTCTAGAGCAACCCGTTTATTAAGAACCCTATTGAAAATTCATTTGTGAAAAATACGGGCATATGTATCAATACGTTTTTATAGCCTGTATATTACTTCAATTACTAATTTACAAATTCCTTCAGCAGTTTATAGTTTTCATTTCCGTAATAAGCAAAAACTATAGCAATTATAAAGAATCATTGACACGAATAACATTTCATATGTTATATCCACATGAGGCATTCCGTATCCAACGGCAGTCATGCAAAAATCCTCCAAAAGTCTTTGGTTACTAAGTTCGACTAATTTACTCACTATTATCGCCTATTCGGCGTCAAATACGCAAACTCACTAATCCAGTGGTATCCGTTATAGTCACTATCCCAAACAACCAGACCTGAGAATAATTAGACTTTAAATTGGTCTCATAGATAAGATTAGAACATAGCATTTAAGCCAAAGGTCGAGCACCGGGACCTATGATGTCATTCAGCGCTGAAAGGGAAAGTTGGAAGTATGAAAGGTCTGAAAGGTGTAACAGGAAGAAAACCTTGCAGTTGAACCATGATATAATTGATTGGAGAGACTGGAAAGAAGGATATGAATAGAATACGAACGTCGATACAGTAAAAGGAATGAAAGGGGTTGTAGCTTAGGGTCGAAGGGACGCTGCTAAGACCCTCAAGTAATGCCTACAGTGCACCGCATGAGCTGCACTGACGGCACCACCATCCTACGTGGGTTTCATGGACACTATGTTAAAATGAATGTTCATTACCTTACGCTAGTGACGTATTAAATTGAATGGAATGTAAATTTTAGGCAGAAAGCAAAGTGCTAGGACCCACGAGGTCATTCAGAATCGAAGTGACCTATTGAATGGAAATCGTTAAAACAAATTATTCATTGTTTTTGGTAAAAGAAACTTTGCATCTCAAAGCTTTATGTGGACAACCATTTTTGTTTCCCAAACATCCTCCACTCCCCCCTGCCCCACCCAACCCTCGCAACCCCCCTCTATCCCCCGCGTATTAAAAACATCGTGCAATACTTTAAGAAAATTTAATTTGATTATTTTGTATATCTTTTTTATAATCTAAGTTAAAATTCGTGTCCCCTGGGTTAAATCCTATATTTAGCCATATTTAACTTCAATTCATCAGAATTTCAGAATTTGTGTTTTATGTATCACTTAAAATTCTTTTCACCTGCGTTAAATCCTATATTTAGCCATGTACCTTAAATTCAACATTTCTGAAGTTTTTCATTATGTACAACTTAAAGATTCTTTTCACCTTCGTTAAATCCTATACTTATCTACAAAAACAGCTAAATGCCAAATTTGAAAATATTCAGTTAGCACCAGTGAAGTACTCTACAACGAGTCTTCTGTCTTGCTACAACACGGAATAAGCCAAATCCAACTCCAGGTCCCTCAGAACTAAGGTTATGTCAACCAGAGACATAGAAGCTAATCATTAATAAACGTAAAAGACTCTGGTAAAGGATAAGTTAGCAACTCAGCACGAAAAGGTGGGTCCACCGTGTGTTTGTTTGTTTGCATGGTGTTTTTACGTTGCATGGAACCAGTGGTTATTCAGTAACGGGACCAACGGCTTTACGTGACTTCTGAACCACGTCGAGAGTGAACTTCTATCACCAGAAATACACATCTCTCACTCCTCAATGGAATGGCCGAGAATCGAACCCGCGACCACCGAGGTGAGAAGCAAACGCCAAACCAACCACGCCACTGAGGCGCTTGGGCCCACCGTGTAATTGTAAGCAAAAGTGTTTTCAAAGTGTTGGCGTTGATTATGTGAATAGCTTATTTTCTGAGTATTATAAGCTCGATTATAATTATAATTGCCAAAAAGTCAATATTAGCATTATGTATTTTTTATTATTAGTATTATTTTCTCTCTCTTAGTATTAATGCAAGAAAAAAAAATTCTTTTCAGTAAGGTTTAAGGTTACTGTTCCTTCTTTTCACTGTTTTTTCGTTTCCTAATAGTCATCATATTAATTATTATTCATTATTATTATTATAGAATGTTCTGCATTATGTAGCATTATAATTTTGATGAAAGTCGTTTGATTTTGCACAATATTGTGGTAGCTACCTTTGTTCGTTATTATTATTATTATTATTATTATTATTATTATTATTATTATTATTATTATTATTATTATTATTACTAACGGTGTGGTGTAACCTGTCATCATTATAATGATGATACTAGAAATTATTGATATTTCATCGTGTAACAATTTGGATGAAAAATGCGTACGGTGAAACGGATGCGATTGTCTGTACATTTGCGTGTCTGTACACTATATTTTTTTATCATATCCTTTTTTTTATTTTATAAATAAATAGCCTAGGAGTTAAGGATTTGTTTGGTATATAAGTATATACGATAATTAATATATTTGTGGTAGCAATCATTCGCTAACTTTAAATGGTGTTTATTCATAATTTAGTCAATGGTTCTTACTGAGTTTTTGCAGGTGGGGCTTTGTCCATGGAAGTGTAGCTGGCTATCCCAGCATAATTTTTTATTTTCTAAAATTCGTATTTTACACCATTGAATGGAAAATTTCATTGTACTAGTTTCATGAAACAAATAATTTGATATTTAGAAATACCTTCTCATTACGTTCTATAATAGTAAAAGGACGTTAATTTACATAATATTCTGCCCCCAAATTCATTTAACGGCTCCCTTGGTGCAGTAGCGCATTTAATCACTTGTATGGAGTCAAATTCCATCTCGTTACCTCACAAATTAGCCAAGGGTATTTGAGTCGTCACAACCAATACCCAAACCACATCTCCACTTCAAGTGTTGCACAAATGGAATTTTCCAAAACTCTATGAGAGTGGCCTACATTATGTTGCTTACTTTTAAAATTTGATTTATAGGCCTTTCACACCTGTAGTCAATCCCACGTGAATACTGTTAAACAGTCTGATATATTTCAGATCATGTAGTTTTTGACATTTGTAATTATATGGATTATCAAGCAGATTCCACATACTTCGTTTTACCCTATAAAAATACCGTGGATGGATTAAAAAGCAAATAACTAAAGACCCACCACTGATTCATTTAAAAAGAAACTGTTATATACAGGCAAATAGTAGGCCTAAAAATCAGATACCTAATGACCCATTATTTATTAATTTTAAAACAAATAATACACATGTAAATTGTAGGTTTTCGGATGCGGAATATCCGATGAACCTAACTAACAAATGTATCATTTTTAATGAAGAGCACAGCATGGAAAATTTAGATAATCAAATGAGCAGCTTCCTACGTCTATCTTGTCGACATCCTGGATCCCTAGAAACATCAGCCTAGCACTGAAATGTTAGCAAATCCGCCACAGTGTCTAAACATTTTCTTGAATTCCGGTTCCTCCATCAAGCTGTGACCTGTAACAGGAAGGAAAACAGCAGCAGTAAATGTTCTTAAGGCAATTACTCAGCAAATCAGTCTACAGAACGTCAGCTCTTAATATTTCTTGAAATAGGTATGGTATCATTTCCTTTGAAGGTACGATATCTTTTTTCTTTGGAGGTACGATATCTTTTTCTTTGAAGGTACGATATCTTTTACTTTGAAGGTACGATATCTTTTACTCTGAAGGTACGATATCTTTTACTTTGAAGGTACGATACCCTTTTCATTGAAAGAACTATATCTTTTTCTTTGAACGTACGATAACTTTTTCTTTGAAGGAATGATATATTTTTCTTTGAAAGAACGATATCTTTTTCTTTTTAGGTACGATATCTTTTTCTTTGAAGATACGATCACTTTTTCTTTGAAGGTACGATAAATTTTACTTCGAAGGTGATTAGCTCATAAAAATCATGAGTTACGTTTCTCCAATCAATACCCCAAAAAGAAGTTATTACCCACTGCAAACTTGTAACCACCTGAAGTAAGATTATCTCGTACATTTTACATCATAACTATGCATTAAGACTGTATAACAAACATTAGTACTTTATAATGCAATACCTCTGGCGCCATTTCAAGTTAAAAATTTTCACCTTATTAGAATCCACTCAAAATGTATATATTAATCCTTAGAAAATTTACTCATCTGAAAATCACCCACAATCAAAATTGAGATAACCCACATATGACCGAAGTCGTGTTCTGAAAAAGTTCCTAGCTACGAGTCACTGACATACTTTAAAGAACTAATTGTATCTCCTACAACCCTTACTCTAGACATGAAGTGTCTGGGGAACTTTCGCACGTTTATCATGATTTCCAGGAGATTAGCCATTGGGTTAAGAAAGCCCTATTATCGAAAATCGACCCGACATTTAGGGAACTTCTTATAACCCACATAACCAGAAATTAACCCCTATAACCAGAAATTTTTGGTTAGGAGAAAGGAAATACCAAGTTCGAACCCTTTGAAAATTCTATGGAGTCTAACGACATCTTTACGCTTACAAATTGAAATTCGGTCAAAACCTTTATGAATGTTGGTCAAAACATATCTGCCTTAACCTAACGACAAACTTGATCCATTTTAGGAAGCTAAGATTTTAAAAGGTAATTTGTTTCAAACAAATATTTTAATTTCCTCAAACCTTAGGGAACTTCTGCAAACTTCATGAGTGGGAGGTAGCCAAGCACACTTAAAACACCTAATACCTGTCTGAACTTACAAGACAACTAATAAATAGATCAACGCTATAGTTTTCAACTAGATAATCACATTTAAACACCTAATACCGATCTGAACTTACAAAACAACTAAGCAATAGATTAATTCTACACTTTCTACGTGAAAGAAACAGGTTGATTAGTTGTTCAAAACCATCCAAGAACCTACATAGTAGGTCATACGACCTACTATGCAGAATATGGGGGCTCCTCCACCCCTCCAGGGGCACCGCCCCCAAAGGGGTGAAGGATAAAGTAAATTTTAAAAATTAATCAAGTAAATTTATGACAAAAAACTTGTTTTTTACAAAATATCAGATTAATTTATGACAAATTAAAGAAGTACATTTAATAAAAAAAATTTAAACTAACTTCATGACAAGTTAGAAAAGTACATATATTACAAGAAACACAAAAAATAGACAAATTAAAGATTAAATTTATGACAAATTAGACTTTTTTTTTTTACAAAAAATTCAAAAGTAAATTTATGACAAATTATAAAATTAAAGTTATTACAAAAATTAAAAGGTAATGTTATGAAAAACTAAACATTTAGTTTATTGCAAAATACAAAGAAAATTTATGATAAATAAGAAATTTTAATCTATTTTAAAATTAAAAAGTAAATTTATGACAAATTAGAAAACGATAATTTATGACAAAAATGGCTTGAAATCAACTGGGCAGAAAAAAATACCTCGTACATACCTGTTGCCAAAGGGAGCACCTTTATCAATACGCGAAGCTTTACCATTAGAACGGAAACTGAGTCAAAATCGTACAAAAAAAAAAAAAAAAAAAAAAAATCCTGGAAAAGACAATGCTTTTGAGCTGTGGGTAACTTACTCTAAAAATCTTGTATATTCTGGGTATTTACTCGAGTCAGACTATGGATAAACTCCCACAGAAATAGTTATAATGATTGACATAGATCTGTAAGGTACTAAACACGCAGCAGAAATTCCTCAAAACAAATATTCAATATTAACAGGAATATAGTCAAGTCCCAGTGTTACCTCACAGAAGCCCTGGATTGATTATGACCTGACCAACGAAGTGCCAACCAATCTTTAGAAATCCCAAGCGCCAACTGTGATCTGTTCGCGCGACAAAATAATCCTCGGAATAAATACACAATGCTATCAATAATATATTCAAGACCTAGTGTATAACGTGAAGAAGCCCTGGGTGGATTATAACATGACCAACAAAGTGGCAACACTCGATGGAAATCTCAAACGCCAACTGTGATCTGGTAGCGCGATAAACGGTTTTTCGCAAAAACTCCACAACAGCACCAATTACGCTACGATAAATTGAATAGGAATTGAATACGCCACTCATGAGGAAAAAAGGATGACTTAGCAAACTTCTATTAAACGTCAACCGCCCAGAACGATGTTACAGACGTCACTCAGTACGAAGACTCAAATATACGAACTCGAATGATGTTGTCATTTGCCAAGGACTCTAAACTCTAAAAAGTGTCTTGCTTCTTGGAACATGGCCGAATGCGGTCTATGGATATCTTTGCAATCGCTCATTTTGCTAATATTATCTTCATTTCCTAATCTCTCTTTTTACTTGTCTTTCTTGGAAGTTTAAAATACAACGCACGATGAATAAATTTTCCTGAACGTAACTCGTAATTTCTTTTGGAGCCCAAGAAATAATTAGTAGCGTACGCCTGTCGCATATTCCTTTTCATCGCTTTGCTGAAATAACTTTTAGATCGCGTGGATATTTTGTCATAAAGGTAAGTAATGAAATATTATGTATATACGTGTATGTACGTGTGTATGTGTGTGTACCGTAATTGGATACATTACAAAAGGAATATCACTATAATTAAACGTACTTAGCCCTTGTATTACTGTTGTGAAACTGTTACCTGAATTTTCATGGAGTATATTTAATTTTCTATTATTATTATTATTATTATTATTATTATTATTATTATTATTATTATTATAATGAAATATACAGGCTGTTAATTATGGCTGTTGTGTTATCTCAGTCTAGGGGTTAACTGCCTCCATTGAGTAAGCATTGAAATTTCCATTTTTTGAGGGCATTTGTTTGAAATATTGTTTTTTATTAATGAAATATCCAGGCTGCTAATTATGTCTGCTGCGTTATCTCAGTCTAAGGGGTTAACTGCCTCCTTTGAATAAGCATTGAAAATTCCGTTTTTTGGACATTTGTTTAAAATATTATTTCTGCTGATATCATCAGGTCGTCTTGTAAGTAGGTAGATGAATTCCATTGACGATATCAGCGGTAGAATTCCGGTTGATCCTATAATGTCAACTGTAGTATTTACCGCTGAATGTTATATCAAACCTTGCTTTTCGCCCTTCTCGCGTGATCTATAATTAATATTTCTTTCAATTACTCAGCATAATCTTTCTCATTTTCTTTGCACTAGTTTGAAATATATGACTAACTACCAGACCCTGTAATAACACTTTAATATCCCTTCATGTACGCCATGCTTTTCGCTAAATATCTTTTCTACTTTGAAGAACAATGAAGCTCTAAATAGCAGAGTTTTATTTCAGCTATCATGAGAAACCCAATTTAGTTTGTTTCTTAGGTCACTTTTTGTTTCCTTCTTGTTTTCATTCATAACCCATATCCCTTCATAACAGAATATTGTTTGCTTATATTCTCCCAGTCTGTGTTCCCCTTTCTTCTACAACTCAAGAATAATATTTTTTTTTCTTTTTTTCTTTTAGAAAAAACTTGACCAAAACGTTTTCCGCTAATTTGAACTTGTATTCACTTTGGAGTATAGTTATACTTCTGGATAAGCTTTCGAACTTCTGCAACGCAATATTCAAGAGGATTCTATATATATATATATATATATATATATATATATATATATATATATATATATATATATATCATTCACTGAGTTTTTCTTTCCCTCCAAACAGAATCCCTAATCTTGCTCTATTACACATTATTATTCCTATGTCCATTTTCACATTTCTTTATGATGACGTACTTTAGTTTCATCGTTTCTGGACCCTTTTTTATTGCATCAAGTTGCCAATAACGACGTCTAATTGGAGGGTTAAAAGTATTTGTAAGTGTGATAAGTAACATTAAAATTTACGATATGGGATAACATTTAACAATACAATAAATAAATCGGGCAGGGCAAAAGATAAGTAGCGACAAAGAGGAAAGTATTATTACTTTTTTTATTGTATAAGGAAAATAGGTATTATTACGCTTCTATATGTGTATGAGGAAACATTTGATGACGAATGTAAGGAAATGGAGGCAGAGATTGTGATTGTTTATAACTAAGAATATTATTCAAAAGATTGTGAAAGCGAATATATTTGGTGATATTTTATTGACGATTTGTATTGTTAATAATAATAGATAGTTAGCATCGATTTCTTTCATATATATATATATACTATATATATATATATATATTATATATATATATATATATGTGTGTGTGTGTATATATATGTGTATATATATATACATATATATATAAATATGTATATATATGTGTTATATATATCTTACCCCACTTTTATTAAAGCTACACAAATTGGAAACACTTACCTGTTGTCAATGGTGCCCTCTGTCTGCAACCATGTCGTTTAGGCTATTAAGATCTCGTAAGTATAAAATATACTATTATTACCCAATGCAGTTGAATATAAAATAGAACAAAATGATTAACAAGTTATAATGACAGAAAACCCAAATCTGCCCATAAAGGAAACTAGTAAGTTAACATTCTACCCTCCTGACTAAGAATTTACTCCCAGACCCAAAATGTCAATAAGTTCATCATATTGGTCAGGTTAGAGATTCCCGTCTCTAGTACAATGAAATAGAACCCATCTTTACGATGGGGTTTTCCTCTCCCGACACATGACGTGTACCAACCGACCTCTTTGTGCTCACCAAAAGGAATGTGTCTTTCACAAGTGCCTTGGTCTATTAGGCCTGCAACATCCGTACAAACGAATGTACATGCTTGACACCAAAACAAGCGATCTCTCGGTTAAACGCTGACGTACCCAAATTCCATCACTCAAGTAAGCTGCCCTTACAGCCTGTCTCCAAGCAAGACATGATATGTGATTCACTAACATTACAATCTTGTAAGATATATACTATTAATATATACTATATATATATATAATATTATATCTTATATAGATATAATAAACATATATATATAATATATATATACATATATATATACATACATATATGGAGTATATATATATTTCATATATATATATATACTATAATAATATATATAATATATTAGATTAGACTTATAAGAACAAATGTCAGGCCATCACGAGAGTAACAATGGAAAATCTCCCAGTTCCAACAAACAAACCATTTCCCATTTAAGCTTTGTTTCTCCAAGCGCCAGACCCTTCAGCTTACTTGAGTATTCTCCATCATTCTTTCTGTTTTTATAAGAGTACAAGATACGAGGCTTCAGGCTCTACTATGCGTTTTGAAGTTACTTCTCAAACACAAAGAGCCGGATATGTAATGTTCTAATCATTCTTTTTCCAGCGTCCTGGACGAGGTAATCTCCGAAGGTCTTGGCGCCTAAGGAGGTGACTTCTCCTTTATACTCTTCTGGAAGCGCTTAGAATCCCTGGGGCGGGTAAACAATCTTCACCGAGATCTTCTTTGCCTATAGACCTGTAAATTATCCGTACCATCTTTCACTACAATCATCGTGATTGTCTTTTCCACGTTTACTGCTTTTTTGCTCTTTCCTCTTGATCTGCTTCCGATAATAATATAATAATAATAATAATATAATAATAATAATAATAATAATAATAATAATAATATAATAATAATAATAATAATAAAGAAAATGCCAAACTGGAAAGCCCCAGGTCCCGATGAAGTCCATGGATACTGGCTCAAAAACTTCAAAGGCCCTACACCCACGAATAGCAGAACAAACTCCAGCATTGTATCTCAAATCACCATGCACCCAAATGGATGACCACAGGAAGAACATCCTTAGTACAAAATACAAGAGCAAGGGAAATATAGCCAGTAACTACAGGCCTATCACCTGCCTACCAATAATATGGAAGTTACTAACAGGTATCATCAGTGAAAGGCTATACAACTACCTAGAGGAGACAAACACCATCCCCCACCAACAGAAAGGCTGCAGAAGGAAGTGTAGGGGCACAAAAGACCAGCTCCTGATAGACAAAATGGTAATGAAGAACAGTAGGAGAAGGAAAACCAACCTAAGCATGGCATGGATAGACTACAAGAAAGCCTTCGACATGATACCACACACATGGCTAATAGAATGCCTGAAAATATATGGGGCAGAGGAAAACACCATCAGCTTCCTCAAAAATACAATGCGCAACTGGAATACATACTTATAAGCTCTGGAATAAGACTAGCAGAGGTTAATATCAGGAGAGGGATCTTCCAGGGCGACTCACTGTCCCCACTACTCTTCGTAGTAGCCATGATTCCCATGACAAAAGTACTACAGAAGATGGATGCCGGGTACCAACTCAGGAAAAGAGGCAACAGAATCAACCGTCTGATGTTCATGGACGACATCAAGCTGTATGGTAAGAGCATCAAGGAAATAGATACCCTAATCCAGACTGTAAGGATTGTATCTGGGGACATCAGGATGGAGTTTGGAATAGAAAAATGTGCCTTAGTCAAACATACAAAAGGGCAAAGTAACGAGAACTGAAGGGATAAAGCTACAGATGGGAGCAACATCAAACACATAGATGAGACAGGATACAAATACCTGGGAATAATGGAAGGAGGGGATCAGGAAAGAATATATGCAGAGACTCAAGGCGATAATCAAGTCAAAACTCAACGCCGGAAATATGATAAAAGCCATAAACACATGGGCAGTGCCAGTAATCAGATACAGCGCAGGAATAGTGGAATGGATGAAGCAGAAACTCTGCAGCATAGATCGAAAAACCAGGAAACATATGACAATACACAAAGTACTACACCCAAGAGCAAATACGGACAGACTATACATAACACGAAAGGAAGGAGGGAGGGGACTACTAAGTATAGAGGACTGCGTCAACATCGAAAATAGAGCACTGGGGCAATATATGAAAACCAGTGAAGACAAGCGGCTAAAGAGTGCATGGAAAGAAGACTAATAAAAGTAGACGAAGACCCAGAAATATACAGAGACAGGAGAATGACAGACAGAACAGAGGACTGGCACAACAAACCAATGCACGGACAATACATGAGACAGACTAAAGAACTAGCCAGCGATGACACATGGCAATGGCTACAGAGGGGAGAGCTAAAGAAGGAAACTGAAGGAATGATAACAGCGGCACAAGATCAGGCCCTAAGAACCAGATATATTCGAAGAACGATAGACGGAAATAACATCTCTCCCATATGTAGGAAGTGCAATACGAAAAATGAAACCATAAACCACATAGCAAGCGAATGCCCGGCACTTGCACAGAACCAGTACAAAAAGAGGCATGATTCAGTGGCAAAAGCCTCTACTGGAGCCTGTGCAAGAAACATCAGCTACCTTGCAGTAATAAGTGGTACGAGCACCAACCTGAGGGAGTGATAGAAAACGATCAGGCAAAGATCCTCTGGGACTATGTATCAGAACGGATAGGGTGATACGTGCAAACAGGACCAGACGTGACGTTGGTTGACAAAGTCAAGAAGAAAGTATCACTCATTGATGTCGCAATACCATGGGACAACCAGAGTTGAAGAGAAAGAGAGGGGAAAAATGAATAAAAGTATCAAGATCTGAAAATAGAAATAAGAAGGATATGGGATGCCAGTGGAAATCGTACCCATAACATAGGAGCATTAGGCACGATCCCAAGATCCCTGAAAAGGAATCTAGAAAAACTAGAGGCTGAAGTAGCTCCAGGATTCATGCAGAGTGTGATCCTAGAAACGGCACACATAGTAAGAAAAGTGATGGGCTCCTAAGGAGGCAGGATGCAACCCGGAACCCCACACTATAAATACCACCAGTCGAATTAGAGGACTGTGATAGAGAAAAAAAAGGTAATAATAATATTACTTATATATTATTATTCCCAAATATAACGGAGGACGGACACCACACCAAAAGCAGTCCTTCCTCAGATTCTCTGCCTAGAGGATGTCTGGCAGCTCCATATGAAAGCTCCTTTCAAGAGAGAGAGAGAGAGAGAGAGAGAGAGAGAGAGAGAGAGAGAGAAAACCGTGAATGACTTAGATGACTATGATATCATAGTTTATCTGTAAAATTGAAATATTATTAAATTATTATTATTATTTTATTATTATTATTATTATTATTATTATTATTATTATTATTATTACGAATACAAACGTTCAGAGAAAACACAAGTATTCAGCCATACGTAGAATTCAAGTTTATTTTATAAACAGCAGCTTCATCATTAACAAAGAATATTATTATTCAGAGAATTTCCCAAGTTAATCACTATACAATTCCATGCATTTTCATAAGTTTTAATCTTGCTTTTATGTATTTTCCACAAAGGTAGGCATCTAATTACCACGTTTCCTCGAATTGAGAAAAAAATCTCTGAGAGAGTCTCAAATTCTTTTTTTTTTTTTTTTGAAGTTTAGGTAAGAATGCTTCGTAAAAGTTGTGGGCATTATTTGGGTATTTTTTCTATAAAAAATAAAATAAATAAATAAATAAATAAATAAATAAATAAATAAATAAATAAAATCACAATTCTGTACGTTTCGCAATATAACAAAGGAGGTTTCTTAAGTTATCACGGGAGTTTTATTTATTCATTTATTTATATATTTTGGCACCCTACACTAATTTACCAAGTTCGTTACTTACAGTTCTCCTGTTTTAAATGGAAGAATATATACTTCCAGCATATGTTGCATGTTGTACTCCGTTGTGTTTGGGGTTAGCAGGTAGGATGAAGTCGTAATTATTTGCCATGAACGAAAGAGTCAAGCGTTCTCCATAAATGACAGATTATTTTCTTTGGCCTTAGAGAACAACGCTGAATTTGTTAATATTCTTCCATGCGAATATTTGGTTCAAGATTTAAGTATATTCAATGTTAATTAACATTATTCAGGAACATGTAAATGGAAAGAATTTGAACCATGCTGAGACTGACTTTTAATCGACTATCTTCGTCAACATCCTAGATGTATCTTTACTTTTACAAAAGTTTATAAGGCATAAACGCTGATCGTTATCTTCTAAATCTTACAACAAATTAGCCATTAAAGCTTTTAATTATGTAAAATCCATGGGAGTGAAATGGGCTTTCGCTAACCTTGAAAATATATCAATTTTGGGGTCATTTCATTTAGAATTGATCTCATTCAGAAAGTAATATAACTTACTTCTTCTATGTCTTACTTAGGGAAATTATTGGACCAATCAATCTTATCAAAGAATTCCACAGATTCTCTTAACGAACCCTGCTGACATTCTTCAAAAGCAATATTACGAATAATACTTTCTGAATTATTAATATATTTCAGCTTCCTATGATTGGATGATGTCCGTTTTAATATATAAACCTATAAACTGTTCCACCGCATTTTCATAAAAGATATTTATTTCTCTACGATGTGTGACAATAATACGTTTCGAAGTCGGGTATGGGAAGTGTCTTCGTACTTTCTTCTAACTTTTCTCTTAACATTATCACGAAGTGTTGGGCAACTCGTGAAGGGATATATGGCGGCCAAGTGCGATGTTCCCTTCAACATTAACCTCGTCTGAATTCTCGGTGAGGTAATGGCTACATCTGGGAGAATGTTCCTGCCAAGCTGGAAGGAGTAATTATTTGACGTTAGCTGAAAGTTTTCGCGCGCAATAATCCTCCTACCTAGAGTGATATAATTGGCAAGTTGTACTAGTCTGGCTTTTGGCGAGCTTTCGCAACAACCTACGATGAAACCGGAGCCAGAGTTAGACCGTGAGATATTACTTTATATTACATTTTTGGTGAAGTTTTATCGTTAATTTTTAAATACGAAAGCCAAATTTTAATAAACTGTTTTTTGGCCACTTTCGCTACAGCCCACAATGAAAGCGGAGCCAGAGTTAAACCGCGAGATATTACTTTATAGTACATTTTTGGTAAAGTTTTATCGTTTATTCTTAGATACGAAAGCTAAGTGGACGTGGTTATTTATGTGAATTGCACTTCTCTGGTTCCAGTCGCCCTTCTCTCTCTCTCTCTCTCTCTCTCTCTCTCTCTCTCTCTCTCTCTCTCTCCTCTAATCTGCTGATAACCCGAGTTAATGATAATGCAGTTGCCAACGTCTGCGGAATTTTGTCAGAAAAAAAATGTAAAGGGATAAAAATCATAAATTCCTTCCTTAACGTAACTTATCACTATATTTCCCCATATTCTTTACAGGTTATTCTTTAATCCATTTCATCCTACTTTCTATTCGTGCTGCGGTATATTTCATGGTCTGATTATTGTTAGTAATTCACAATAGGCGCTTACTTACTGCATAGTAAGTTGTTGCGTAATGTTTCGTCAAGTAGATGGGATCTCTTTTTATTTCGATTGCGCGCCAATAATGAGATATATAACTGCAATTACGCACAATGGTCTTCAATCAATCGCAGATAAGGTATCCATTAGCGGTCATTTCACACCTTGTAACTTATCATTGAGACACACAAGAAATTACACGTTAACTGTAAAATTTAATGAAGTTCATTCTTTTCATTGTATTAAGTTATCTTTTTTCTTTTCACAATTACAATATTCTGTAGAATGCCTTCATACACACTCACACACACACACACACACACATACACGACACAAACACACGCAAAGACAGAGACATACATAATCATATATATACATAATATATATATATATATATATATATATATATATATATATATATATATATATATATTATTCTCATATTCAATGTAAACTCCGCTACAGTTGAAGACTACATACATGCAGACGCAAAGACACACACACACACACACACACACACACACATATATATATATATATATATATATATATATATATATATATGTGTGTGTGTGTGTGTGTGTGTGTGTGTGTGTGTGTGTGTGTGTCTTTGTGTGTACGTGTGTGTGTGGATGTGTGTAGTCTTCAACTGCAGCGGAGTTTACATTAAATATGAGAATATTTTTGTATTAAGTTGAAGAGAACAGAACGGATGTGAAACTTCCCAGTGAAGAAAAAAAACAAGTAGAAAAAAGCAAAGCAAAAAAAAAACTTCTACGCTAATTTAAACAGCGAAAAAAAAAAAACTCAAATAGGGATCTTCCCAAATGTCGGGAAACTTTGCTTATTTCGACAAAGTTCTCACGGGATATGATAATATATTCTGGTTTCCTTTTCTTTTTTAATTTGCTGCTTCTCTCTTAGCTTCTGTAGCTGACATTAGAAATGTTCCAACGAAAAAAGAGCCATCATAATATTCCTGAATTTCAAACATTAAGCTAGATAGAATACCCAAAAACAAAATTTTTCATTTTTATAGATTACTGCGGAAATGATCTATAGAAAAGACAGCCATCGTCATATCACCAAATTCCAAGTATTAAAGACACTGATTTTCAAAAACCTTTTTTTTTTTTTACTTTACTTTAGAAATTATCTATAGAAAGGCGGCCTCCATCATATTCCTGAATTCCATGTATTAAGGTAAACGGATTATCCCAAACCAAAATTTCTTATTTTTTGTAGCTTACTTTAGGAATGATATATAAAAGTAAAGACAGCCACCATCATATTCTTGAATTCCAAGTATTCAGCTAAACAGATTTCCCAAAACGCTGCTCTACCCCAACCACCAATCCAGCCTGGGCATCACTTCCTCCCTAAAAGCCGTTTAAAAGCAAGTCTCGTATTTGGGGACTTTTTTTTTTTTTTTTTTTTTTTTTTTTTTGAAGGTGTTGTCGGCGGAGATCGTCAAAAGAGGGCGGTTGGTAAAATCGGCAAAAGGCGTTAAGTGGAGCGTCAGGCGGGTCGGCACATCAAAGGGGTTATGCTTTCAGAGGGCCATTGAAGTCGCTTTCGCATTCCACACGCCCCCCAATACCTCCCCTGTTTTTAAAACATAAAAAAAAAAAAAAAAAAAAAATAAAAAAAAAATAAAAACACTATTTGGTCCTCTAAATAAAGATTTTAAAAAAAAATTTACAACTATTTGGTCTCCTAAAACAACGTTTTAACAACTATTTTGTCTCCTAAAACCACGTTTTAACAACTATTTGGTCTACCTAAAACCACGTTTTAACTATTTGGTCTCCTAAAACCACGTTTTAACATCTATTTAATCTCCTAAAAAATGTTTTAACAACTAATTGGTCTCCTACTCCTAAAAAATAGTTTAACAAGTATTTGATCTCCTAAAAAAAATCTTAACAACTATTTGGTCTTCTAAAAAGATGTTTGAACTATCTGGTCTCCTAAAAAATTTTTTTTACAAATATTTGGTCTCCCAAAAACGTTTTACAACTATTTGGTCTCCTAAAACAAAACAAAAATGTTTTAACAACTATTTGGTCTCAAAAATATTTTTTTAAACTATTTGGTCCCCTAAAACAAATAAAGAAACGGTTTTTTTTCGGGAGAAAGCTGTGGAAATATGTTGTGGGATATTTAATTCATAACGTAAAACATAGTAGATTAGTGACATTTTGTGAGTAAACTAAAGGTTATCAGAATATTATTCTATTAGGAATGGAG
>NC_087205.1:26857809-26865309 GCF_015104395.2 Macrobrachium nipponense | reverse complement strand
AACAGAGCAGAGGCTGGCAGACCAAGTAAGGAACATAAAGAAAAAGAACTGGCTCTACCCAACAGAAAGAGAAGAACTGGAAAGGGAAATGTCACACGACAACGAATTACACGAAGACGAACCGAGAGACGATGCCACAGAAGACGACAGGGAGGATGAGGTATCAAACAACGACACGAAGAAACACCGACGAAGTAACAAAGAGGACGGAATGGATAGAAAAGATTAGACAATGGATGGAGCCAGATACAGAGAGAACAAAGATCCTCTCCATGAAAGCCTACAACACCCAAGAAATTAGGGAGAAAACAAGTGAGGTCAATGAAATAATGGGCATATTCACACCACCAGTATCAAGAAACAAATAACTTGGTATATGCAGGAGCAAGATTAGTAGCAGAACTGATGGGGATTCGAACACCAACACCACCAGCACAACCAACCCAACAGAAACCAAAACAGCAACCTCCTTGGAAAAGGCGCCTGGAAAAGCAAATCATGGTGATGAGTCTGACTTGAGTAAACTGAAAGAGATGGCAGAAAAAAGGCTAAGAAGCAAGAAAACAAGGGAGGAACTCAACTAGAAATACAAAGTACAAGAGAGGGGACTAAACAACACAATAGAAGATGTAAAACAGAGGCTTAAGGCCAAAGCACATAAGATCCAACGGTACATGAACAGGAATAAGGGATACCAACAGAACAAACTATTCGGAACCAACCAGAAAAGACTATACAGCCAACTAAGAGGGGAAGACACCACCCAGAAATTCCTGAAGCCGAACCAAGTAAGAGACTCTGGGAAAACATATGGAGTAATCCGGTATCACACAACAAACATGCAACATGGCTCCAGGAAGTCAAGGAAGAAGAAACAGGGAGAATAAAACAAAGATTCACAGAGATCACGACAGACACAGTCAGACACCAACTAAAGAAAATGCCAAACTGGAAAGCCCCAGGTCCCGATGAAGTCCATGGATACTGGCTCAAAAACTTCAAGGCCCTACACCCATGAATAGCAAAACACTCCAGCATTATATCTCAAATCACCATGCACCCAAATGGATGACCACAGGAAGGACATCCTTAGTACAAAAAGACAAGAGTAAGGGAAATATAGCCAGTAACTACAGCTATCACCTGCCTACCAATAATGTGGAAGTTACTAACAGGTATCATCAGTGAAAGGCTATACAATTACCTAGAGGAGACAAACACCATCCCCCACCAACAGAAAGGCTGCAGAAGGAAGTATAGGGGCACAAAAGACCAGCTCCTCATAGACAAAATGGTAATGAAGAACAGTAAGAGAAGGAAAACCACCATAAGCATGGCATGGATAGACTATAAGAAAGCCTTCGACATGGCTACCACACACATGGCTAATAGAATGCCTGAAAATATATGGGGCAGAGGCAAACACCATCAGCTTCCCCAAAAATACAATGCGCAACTGGAATACAATACTTACAAGCTCTGGAATAAGACTAGCAGAGGTTAATAATAGGAGAGGGATCCTCCAGGGCGACTCACTGTCCCCACTACTTTTCGTAATAGCCATGATTCCCATGACAAAAGTACTACAGAAGATGGATGCCGGGTACCAACTCAAGAAAAGAGGCACAGAATCAACCATCTGATGTTCATGGACGACATCAAGCTGTATGGTAAGAGCATCAAGGAAATAGATACCATAATCCAGACTGTAAGGATGTATCTGGGACATCAGGATGGAGTTTGGAATAGAAAAATGCGCCTTAGTCAACATACAAAAAGGCAAAGTAACAAGAACTGAAGGGATAAAGCTACCAGATGGGAGCAACATCAAACACATAGATGAGACAGGATACAAATACCTGGGAATAATGGAAGGAGGGATATAAAACACCAAGAGATGAAGGACACGATCAGGAAAGAATATATGCAAAGACTCAAGGCGATACTCAAGTCAAAACTCAACGCCGGAAATATGATAAGAGCCATAAACATATGGGCGTGCCAGTAATCAGATACCGCGCAGATAGTGGAATGGACGAAGGCAGAACTCCACAGCATAGATCAGAAACCAGAAACATATGACAATACACAAAGCACTACACCCCAAGAGCAAATACGGACAGACTATACATAACACGAAAGGAAGGAGGGAGAGGACTACTAAGTATAGAGGACTGCGTCAACACCGAGAACAGAGCACTAGGGCAATATCTGAAAACCAGTGAAGACGAGTGGCTAAAGAGTGCATGGGAAGAAGGACTAATAAAAGTAGACGAAGACCCAAAAATATACAGAGACAGGAGATGACAGAACAGAACATAGGACTGGCATAACAAACCAATGCACGGACAATACATGAGACAGACTAAAGAACTAGCCTGCGATGACACATGGCAATGGCTACAGAGGGGAGAGCTAAAGAAGGAAACTGAAGGAATGATAACAGCGGCACAAGATCAGGCCCTAAGAACCAGATATGTTCAAAGAACGATAGATGGAAATAACATCTCTCCCATATGTAGGAAGTGCAATACGAAAAATGAAACCATAAACCACATAGCAAGTGAATGCCCGGCACTTGCACAGAACCAGTACAAAAAGAGGCATGATTCAGTGGCAAAAGCCCTCCACTGGAGCCTGTGCAAGAAACATCAGCTAACCTTGCAGTAATAAGTGGTATGAGCACCAACCTGAGGGAGTGATAGAAAACGATCAGGCAAAGATCTCTGGGACTATGGTATCAGGACGGATAGGGTGATACGTGCAAAAACAGACCAGACGTGACGTTGATTGACAAAGTCAAGAAGAAAGTATCACTCATTGATGTCGCAATACCATGGGACACCAGAGTTGAAGAGAAATAGAGGGAAAAAATTGATAAATATCAAGATCTGAAAATAGAAATAAGAAGGATATGGGATATGCCAGTGGAAATCGTACCCATAATCATAGGAGCACTAGGCACAATCCCAAGATCCCTGAAAAGGAATCTAGAAAAACTAGAGGCTTGAAGTAGATCCGGGCCTCATGCAGAAGAGTGTGATCCTAGGAACGGCACACATAGTAAGAAAAGTGATGGACTCCTAAGGAGGCAGGATGCAACCCGGAACCCCACACTATAGATACCACCCAGTCCAATTGAAGGACTGTGATAGAGCCAAAAAAAAAAGAAAAAAAAAAAAAAAAAAAAAAAGTAATAATAATAATAATAATAATAATAATAATAATAATAATAATAATAACTGGAAAGCCCCAGGTCCCAATAAAGTCCATGGATACTGGCTCAAAAACTTCAAGGCCCTACACTCAAGAACAGCAGAACAACTCCATCATTGTATCACAAATCACCATGCGCCCAAATGGATGACCACAGGAAGAACATCTTTACTTCAGAAAGACAAGAGTAAGGGTAATATAGCCAGTAACTACAGACCTATCACCTGCCTACCAATAATGTTACTAACAGCAATCATCAGCGAAAGGCTATACAACTACCTAGAGGATACAAACACCATCCCCCACCAACAGAAAGGCTGCAGAAGGAAGTGTAGGGGCACAAAAGACCAGCTTCTGATAGACAAAATGGTAATGAAGAACAGTAAGAGAAGGAAAACCAACCTGAGCATGACATGGATAGACTAATTGAAAGCCTTCGACATGCTACCACACACATGGCTAATAGAATGCCTGAAAATATATGGGGCAGAAAAAACAGGGAAAACACCATCAGCTTCCTCAAAAAATACCATGCGCAATGAATACAATACTTTCAAGCTCTGGAATAAGACTGGCAGGGGTTAATATCAGGAGAGGGATCTTCCTTCCAGGGCGACTCACTGTCCCCACTACTTTTCGTAGTAGCCGTGATTCCCATGACAAAAGTACTGCAGAAGATGGATGCTGGGTACCAACTCGAGAAAAGAGGCAACAGAATTAACCATCTGATGTTCATGGACGAAATCAAGCTGTATGGTAAGAGCATCAAGGAAATAGATACCCTAATCCAGACTGTAAGGATAGTATCTGGGGACATCACGATGGAGTTTGGAATAGAAAAATGTGCCTTAGTCAACATACAAAAGGGCAAAGTAACAAGGACTGAAAGGATAAAGCTACCAGATGGGAACAACATCAAACACATAGATGAGACGGGATACAAATACCTGGGAATAATGGAAGGATGGGATATAAAACACCAAGAGATGAAGGACACGATCAGGAAAGAATATATGCAGAGACTCAAGGCGATACTCAAGTGAAAACAACTCAACGCCGGAAATATGATAAAAGACCATACAAACACATGGGCAGTGCCAGTAATCGAGATACAGAGCAGGAATAGTGGAATGGACGAAGGCAGAACTTCGCAGCATAGACCAGAAAACGAGGAAACATATGACAATACACAAAGCACTACACCCAAGAGCAAATACGGACACACTATACATAACACGATAGGAAGGAGGGAGGGGACTACTAAGCATAGAGGACTGCGTCAACATCGAGAACAGAGCACTGGGGCAATATATGAAGACCAGTGAAGACGAGTGGCTCAAGAGTGTATGGGAAGAAGGACTGATAAGAAGACCCAGAAATATACAGAGACAGGAGAATGACAAACAGAACAGAGGATTGGCATAAACCAATGCACGGACAATATATGAGACAGACTAAAGAACTAGCCAGCGATGACACATGGCATTGGCTTCTGAGGGGAGAGCTCAAGAGGGAAACTGAAGGAATGATAACAGCGGCACAAGATCAGGCCCTAAGAACCAGATATGTCCAAAGAACGATAGATGGAAATAACATCTCCCATATGTACCCCATATGTAGGAAGTGCAATACGAAAAATTAAACCATAAACCACATACCAAGCGAATGTCCGGCACATGCACAGAACCAGTACAAAAAGAGGCATGATTCAGTAGCAAAAGCCTTCCACTGGAGCCTGTGCAAGAAACACCAGCTACCTTGCAGTAATAAGAGGTACGAAACACCAACCTGAAGGAGTGATAGAAAACGATCAGGCAAAGAGTCCTCTGGGGACTATGGATACGAAACCGTACGTGCAAATAGACCAGACGTGACGTTGATTAACAAAATCAAGAAAAAAGTATCACTCATTGATGTCGCAATACCATGGGACACCAGAGTTGAAGAGAAAGGGAAGAAAAAAAATGGACAAGTGTCAAGACCTGAAAATAGAAATGAGAAGGATATGGGATATGCCAGTGGAAATTGTACCCATAATCATAGGAACACTAGGCACGATCCCAAGATCCCTGAAAAGGAATCTGGAAAAACTAGAGGCTGAAGTAGCTCCAGGACTCATGCAGAAGAGTGTGATCCTAGAAACGGCGCACATAGTAAGAAAAGTGATGGGCTCCTAAGGAGGCAGGATGCAACCCGGAACCTCACACTATAAATACCACCCTGGCGAATTAGAGGACTGTGATAGAGCAAAAACAAAACACACACACACAAAAATAATAATAATAATAATAATAATGATAATAATAAAGGGCCAAGTAGCCACTGTGACGAGGCTATAATATCGAGAGTTAAAAGCGACAGAAGTGTTAAAAATACATTACTGTGACTCTTAATTCTCAATAAAAGTAATCATTAAAATAATAACAATGATCTTTGATTTACAAAAGGCCAGTTGCATAATCTATAATTAACGCATTGGTTCGTCTACTTACCCACCTGTTCTTAAGCTTAAGTCTGTCATCATCTAATTATCTAAGTTAATGACAACTCAACGTAATGTTTAGGTCACATCTCAACAGTCCAGTAAAACCATATTTTGTTTTAAATTTTATTAATTAAAAGCCCATTGCACAGGGACGTTTGCATGTTTGCAAATGATATAGGTACTTGCAGTGTTTATATATATATATATATATATATATATATATATATATATATATATATATACCATATATATACATACACACACACACA
This sequence comes from Macrobrachium nipponense, assembly GCF_015104395.2. Classification (NCBI taxonomy): domain Eukaryota; kingdom Metazoa; phylum Arthropoda; class Malacostraca; order Decapoda; family Palaemonidae; genus Macrobrachium; species Macrobrachium nipponense. The sequence goes on along the minus strand of NC_087205.1, from coordinate 26,859,339 downwards.
CATACATACATATATATATATATATATATATATATATATATATATATATATATATATGTTTGTGTGTGTGTGTGTGTATATATATATATATATATATATTATATATATATATATATATATGTATAATATATATATATATATATAATATATATATATATATAATATATGCTATATATATATATATATATATATATGTATATATATATATATATATATATATATATATATATATTATATTACATTATATATATATATATATATATATCTATATATATATATATATATATATATACATGTATATACATATATACATATATATATATATATATATACTATACATATTTATATATATATATATATTATATATATATATATCTATATATCACTTAATACACAGGCAAGAAACAAAACGAGGGAGCTTCCTTCCCGAGCACGAAGCCTCCCCTAACGAGGGCGTTTCGTCCTGCAGGTCGACGTAGGCGCATTCGGAAGCGCCCTCTTTCGGGTGGCCAGGGAACCAAAAGTACCCAGGGGCTTCGCCCCCTTACCGCCGATGTACTCGCCTCCCTGCACCCCTACCCAAACATCTGGTGGCGGAGAGATTTCAGAGCTTTTGTAAATATTCTTCAAGTTAATGATAACTATATGTAATAGGTGGGGGGGGGGGCGCTGGTCAGCTTCATTTAGATTTTTGGTCAAATGCCTTGCAGTTACAGCAAGCATGGAATACAAGGCAGCATTAGTAGAATCATTGATTTATGATATCGTATCTGATCTGACAGTTTGCTGTGAAAATTTCAAAGAGACAGGTGGACTTAAGGGCTTTAATCCATCCGTCCCTCTGATTTTTTTAAAGAAAACTGTCAGATCAGACGATTATGCAGAGCAAAGTGACACCGAGTAACGCAGAGATCAACAAAGAAACTTACGTGGCCTGTCCGAGAGATAGAACACTCTCATGAAATGGGTCCTAAGCTGACGAAGGTGCATCTCTGTCTGAAGTCCTGTGATGATGTAGCCGTCGAGATTCCTGCAGTTCTCCCTCGCCTCGGGCCAGGTCAACTCATCCGCAACGGGCCTGACGCAGCCCAATCCCTCCAGGAACTCCGCCGGAGGGTCACAGGATAATCCTGGAGGGAGTTGGCCAATAGGACTTTTACTAAGGGAGAATGAAATCTATTTTCACTATAAAAAAAAATATCCTACCATTCGTCGAAACAAACCTATAATTTGTTTGATGACTAAATGTCTTCGTAGCTAACAAAAGGTTTTGTGACAATCAATAATAACTTTATAGTTATGCTACGTAGGGTTTAACACAAAGCTTCCACCATCTTAACCAAAGATAAATATTTATCTGTAAAAACATTTTGTGCAGGTACCTACGGAGAAATGTATTCGTGCTCGAAATTATATATTTATCATAGCTACAAAGATATAGTCATTATGCAAAGCATTCTTACGACGGTACATTTATCTTTGGGGAATTCCGGCATACATATAATTCCCCGTTAGATTTGATGACTGTAT
>NC_087205.1:26845309-26852809 GCF_015104395.2 Macrobrachium nipponense | reverse complement strand
AATTCTCAATTCAAGTAGCCAATCAACATGATGAATTACTTTCCATAAAATGAAATTCCTAATTAAAGTAACCAATCGCCATGGTAAATTACTTTCCAAAAAACTTAATTCCCAATTCAAGTAGCCAATCAACATAGCAAATTACTGTCCAAAAAAGTCGATTCCCAATTCAAGTAGCCAATCAACATGATAAATTACTTTTCATAAAACTCAATTCCTAATTCAAGTAGCCAATGACATGGTAAATTACTTTCCAAAAAAATCATCTTTATTCTTTTTGCTTTGTTTACACACTTATGATCTTGATACCTCACTGGAGATCTAATTCAAAAATGCAACTTTTATTTTTCTTTAAATGTGCTTCAAAAGCAATTTCTATAAGGATCAAAGAGACAGCATCCTACGTGTAATGAGATACAGTATTACAAGAAACTGAGGTCACTAGTATCTGAAAGATGAAATCGAGGCCACAGTCAAATAGGAAGGAATTCCATTTGAATAAAGACGTTTTATAAACTCCGTACCGAGCGAAACTCTCAGAGAAGTTCTCATATTCCCACTTAAAGGAATTGATTTTCTCTCTTTTGCCTTTTATAATGGCATGCAGCTCCGTTTCACAAAATATCAGCTGAAGATCAAAAGTGCTTCTTCTGGGAGACTGAGAGAGGAGGAAAAATTGGAATCGAATTACCTGAAATTTGATGAGGAATATGATGCTGGGACGAAGGAGGATGAAGAGCAGGAGGAGGAGCAGTACAAAATAAAAATAATGACAAAGAAAGAGAGGAAATGGAGAAAGGATGAGGAAAGTTAGCTGGGGAAGAGAGTTGATTAGAAAAGAGAGAAAAATGGAAGATGTGAAGATGTTGTAAGAGAAGAAGGAAACAGAAGGGGAATAAAGATTAGAAAATAAAAAGGAAAGGAAGGGGAAAGGATGAGGGAAGTTAGCTTGGGGAGAGGGTTAATTTGAAAGGAGAGAGATAAGGAAGAAGCGAAGATGTTGCTAAGAAAAGAAGGAAGCAGAAGGGGAATAAAAACAAGAATAGTGGGAAAGGATGGGGGAATTTAGCTGGGGAACAAAGGGAAGAAGTGAAGATGTTGCTAAGAGAAGAAGGAAACAGAAGGGGCAAACAAATTAGAAAATAAAAAAAAGAGAGAAGGGAGAAAGGATGAGAAAAGTTAGTTGGGGAAGAGAGTTGATTGGAAAAGAGAGAAAAAGGGAGGATGTAAGAACGAGATGTTCCTAAAAGAAGGAAACGGAAGTGAATACACACTCCCACCTCAAATAAAAAATGTGAGAACGAAATGTTGCTAGAAGAAGAATTAAACATGAAGGGAATGCACACACACACACACACACACACACACACACGCACGCACGCACGCACGTACGCACACACACACACAAACACACAAAATGGAGCGTCTTGAAGACCCAAACGAATCAAATGTGGGACAAATGCATCAAGGCGAAGCAGAAGGAAAATACGAGTGATGAGTAGATTAAAAGAAAAAAAAAAACTCGACCCAAAAATAGGGAAGGACTTCCCTAAAGGCGAAAAGGATAAGAGAACGTTCCCACAGAAGGTGTTAAAAGGCAAGGTCAAAGCAAAACGCCTCTTGCAGCAGTTCATTAAGGGAAGGCATTCCAAAATCCAGGAAAAAAAACATAAAAAAATATTATTATTATGTGAGGAGGAAGGTCCTCTCTCTCTTTGTCTGTCCACAGGATCCTGAATGAGGTTTCAGGTCAATAGTGCGTCCTCCCTTTCCACAGCTTTGCGCGTGAAATGAAAGCATTAGAAGAGAGAGAGCGAGAGAGACAGGAAGGACCACCGAGGAATATAATATACTCAGAGCATGAGAAGCCTCTTCTCCAGAAGGACGGATAACAAAAAGAGGATTAATTTACTGAGAAGGTTCCCACAGATGAATGATAAAAAATAAACAAAATTAAATTGAAAACACCCTTTTGCACGTATTCAGACGTGTGGTACGTTTGCACACTTATACACATACCCACACACACACACACACACACACACATACACACACACACACACACACACACACATATATATAATATATATATATATATATTATATATATATATATATATATATATATATATATATATATAATATTACAGAAAAGAGGGATTTGCTATGATTAATAATATATAATTTGATATGCTATGACGTTTCTTAGAATGTAGAGACTCAGCAGTTTAACTTCCCTAGAGACAGAGTGTTCGAGTGACGAGCTTAGGAATTCTGACATGTCTTTTGAGGTGGTGTGATCAAGATTGCTGTCTTTGCAAATCAGAGCCTCGTCCTGTCGCTATGAGCGCAGAGGTGACTTTGAAACTTGATTCAAGCAGTTCATGGGCGTGAACATTGTGTGTGAATTCGTACGTGCGAGCCATTTCCCCCTACATATGAGAATGTAGGCTTATCATGAGGGATAGATCATCAGAGAGGCGGCAGAGCCAAGATGGCTTCTGCAAAGTGTTTTTAATATGGTGTTCGTGCATACTGTGCTGAATGGATAAGTGTTATTGTATTTATTTTGGCCAAAGTGTGGCTGGATTGTATTTGAATATTTATTTCAGAGATGTTCTGTTTACATGATCTTTGATTATACTATTATGCTTACTGGAGTGTTCTCCTGTCTTCTAATAGGCGATTCTGGACAGGGGAATTGTTCTGGAGAAATGAGATTAATCTGGAGAAATGGTAACTGACTTAAGGGGGCCGGCCGGAACCCCTATATATGGTGGTATAGGGCGAAAAATGCAGTCATGAAAAAATTCATGGAGCTTCATATGGCAATTGAGAATACGTATACGAAATATTTCGTCAAAATTCCTCTTACTTTCGTAGTTACAGGGTAATTAGTTATCGTAACTCAATAAGCCTAAAACATCGATCCGTACAAGAAAATGCAATATTTCTTCTATTATCGTAAATTTTGATAATTATTGTCAAAGAAATTGGGAGAAATGGCATCTGTAGACATTCCCCGAGTCGAGAAGGAGACTTCAGGCTCAGCTACCAAGTCCAGTCCTGATTTAGTGCGATCACAGACTTCAAGTAGTTTACACGTTCCATTTCACCTCTGCCATTCGCCCGCTTTTACGTATGTTTATGTATGTTTCGGCAAGAATTTCATCATGCCAATGAGGAAAAGACAAGGAAAACATCTCGCTAACATACAGACGAAGAAAAATCGCTCAAGTATTATTACAGAATATCATAATATATGCGTAGTTAGTGAAGAGAGAGGGGAGGGTTGCTTAGTAACGGCCCAGTCTTGCTTGACAACACACGTCACACTATGCCCAAGGCTACGATCTTTGAGCAAAGAGATCTTCATTTATGATAAATAACAAAGTTTTGGTTTTTCAATACCCAAAATAGATTATGAAATTCATAATAATCATGATTTATTAAATTGTCTTTGTAAAAAAAGAGTACGCCTTCGAGTTTCACCTCTTGACATTCTCTTCCATTTTACGTTTGTTTATCTTTGTTTCGGGCAAGAATTTCATCATGCCAAAAAGGAAAATACAAGGAAAACATCTCGCTAACATACAGAAGAAGAACATTCGCTGTAATGAGCCGAGTTAGTGAAGGGGAGAGAGAGAATTGCGTAGGAAGGAGTGCCCCATCTTGCCTCAAGCAGTGCCCCAGGCTGAGATATATGAGCAAAGGGATCATCATTTATGATTACATTATGATAAATAAAACAGTTTTGGTTTATTAATACACAAAAAAGAAATATACATTCATAATAATCATTATTTATTAACATTGTCTTTATAGAAATACGAAGGAAAACTTTGAACGCCCGTATCTCAAAACTATACTTATTGACCTTCAAAATCTATCTTCTCACTTAGTTTTAAAGCTATAACATTGGAATTTGGTATATAACTCAGAAAGACATTATAAAACAATCAAATCAAGCCCTTTTTTCCAATTTTTGTTTCGTATTTTTTTTATAAATTTTTTTCTCCTGATTTATAGGGTTTATTTTTTTTACCATATTGAAAAATTCATATCTAGCAAAAAAATGACTTTTAGAAAAAAAACTCTTCATTCGATTGGAGGTCTACATCAGGTCTATATATGGTAGTAATCCCAGGTCTTAATATTAAATATCAAGGGAGGAGATAGAATTTGAAAAATGGTTATTTTCGGGATAAATCGCCCTGGCGTCACAAAACCGAAGGTCAGAGGCAAAAATCATATGCGGTTTAGAGATGTCCCAAGTCACCTTATTAAGTGGTATGAATATCAAAGTCCTGTCCTTAAAAAAGGGCATTAGCCGGCCGGCCCCCTTAATTACTATGATGCACTGACTATGTTGACTGTGCCTAGTCTTATGGTTAAACTAATGTTAGTGTTTGATTGATTACCGAGGGTTACCTGAGTTATTTTGGCTTCTGAGTTTAATATTTCATTTAATCATTTTGTTAAGAATCTGAGTTATTCAGTTAACACTTTGCTTTTGAATAAATGCATATTTTTGTAATTCACGACTCTGATTTGAAGACCTTAGATAACGGAGAGAGAGAGAAAGATGGATGGAGAGAGAAAGAGAGAGAGAGAGAGAGAGAGAGAGAAGAATGTGTTACCAATTGCCTTTGGTCGCTCTTGGTCCATCACTACCTTTAAAAATATGATAACGAGATAATCATCTTGTATATATATATATATATAATATATATATATATATATATATATATATATATATATATATATATATATATATATATATATTAAGATTAAATATTTTGATGCGCACAGTGATCATGCATTACTTTGGGTTACCTCAGGTATCTTTCTAAAGTAAGGAGGGGGCAAAGGTCATTAACAAACAAAAAAGAAACATTGATTTTCGTTAGTTTCACTTTTAAATGTCCTTCGAACATATTGCAAATAATTGGTCTTGGAGTAATATTTTCCTTTGCTATTTGTAGAAAGTCATTCTCTATGGGATTTTGGGTAATTCCGTTTTTACAAGTTTATCAGATATTTCAACTGAATATTTATGTTGATTTATTCTGACACTTAATTCCCTACTTGTCTGATCACATTGACCAGAAAACGAGAAGGAGGTGCCAGAATTTGATCTCTCCTTTTATTTTTTTTTTCCTGCAAAAGATAATGATTGATATGGCTTTGTCTGTCCGTCCGCACTTTTCTGTCCGCCCTCAGATCTTAAAAACTACTGAGGTTATAGAGCTGCAAATTGGTGCGTTGGTCATCCACCCTCCAATCATCAAACATATCGAATTGCAGCCCGCTAGCCCCGGTAGTTTGTATTCTATTTAAGGTTAAAGTTAACCGTGATAGTACATCTCGCACTGCAACAACACAGTCCACATCGGCCGGCTGAGAGTTTCATGGGTCGCGGATAATACGGCATTATACCGAGATCACCGAAAGATAGATCTAATTTCGATGGCCTTAATTATAGGTTGGAGAGAAAACTCGTTTCTTCGGCGCATTTTTTACTTCTTTTTTTTCTAGACTTTATAGAGGACGCTAAAGAACGGCGGATGAATGCCCAAGTAAGAGGGAGGGAAATGCATCCCTGAGACGAGTCCCTGAAGGCCACTTCGGAGTGGCTGCGAGACAAAGTAGCTCCTTAAAGGAAAGAACAGGTTGTTGGGTCCCGTCTCCTGCCAGCAAGTTATGGAAGGTCAGGGACTTGACGTCAGCCAGGCACCTCACCGATAGAAGATTGCAGGCCCAGGTACCATGACGCCAGCCAGGTAGAGGATTAGCCAAGTCCTTTACGATGCTTCGCTAACAGAAAACTGTTTTCACTCGATTTTCGCTTACTCGGGGAGTAAGCCTACAAACTACTTTGTTGCTGTTATTGGGAGGGGGATAGGAGATTGGCCCATGGACCTTGACGCCACCCAGGTAAAAGAATGGGCAAGGCTTCAGTGGGAAATCCTTTGCGTTGCTACACTAACAGAAAACTTTTCTCACTCGATTTTCGCTTACTCGGAGAGTAGCCTACAAACTACTTCGTTGTTGTTGGGGTGTGTGGGGGGGGGGGGGGGGGGGGTGGGGCGGGGAATGGGGGGATGTGGCAGGAAAGCCCCCTTGGAAACCCTAAAAAAAAAGTTCTGAAAAAGGTGTTTCGCGTTGAGTTAAAGATACAGAAATTTTAGGATAGGCGAAATGAGAAACGTTCAGCCACGTCCCGATGGTAGCCTGTGTTGTTGGCACCTATAGTGGTGCCAGACCTTCGATCATGGCTAACTTTAACCGTAAATAGAATCAAAACTACTGAGTCTAGAGGGTTGTAATTTGGTATGTTTGATGATTGGAGGGTGGATGATCAACATACTAATTTGCAGCCCTCTAGCCTCAGTAGTCTTTAAGGTGTGAGGATGGACAGAAAAGTGCTGATGGACAGACAAATAAAAAGAGGGGATCGAATTCTGGTACCTCCTTCTCGTTTCCTGGTGAGTGTGATCAGTCTGCCTTAACAGGTTGTTGTGATGTCCCCAAAAATAAGACGTCTTTCATTTCCAAATATTTTTTGCACCATTTTCTTATGGCGAATTAGTTTGAACTGAACAACGTTTTAATCATAATTTTAATATCATGTATCTATTTAATAAACTGGAGAAGGTTTTTACCAGAATTTAGTATCAATTATCTATTTAATGAACATGCAGGCAGATAAACCGTAAAAAGTACAAGAGGTCTCTCTCTTTTTTTTTTTTTTTTTTTTTTTTTTTTTTTTTACATGGAGGTCAATGATAACCAGGCCACCAACGACGGAAGTCCCGTGACAATCCAAGATAGCGTTTGACGTATTCTGTAAATAGAGAGAAAAAATCAGAAGGAAACGATAAGAAAAGAGCCAATTTTTGGGGGTGATTTTTCCTACGATGGCGACGCCTAAAACTCCTCCGGGAATAGGCCCGTCGATAAAAACATCACGCTCTTATGCAAAAGATTTTTTTTTATTCTTACAAGATGCTGTGGTTATTAATGGTAACCTCCTTTAAGTGGGTGAATTCTCCTTCTAGTTCAGATCATTCAGTGTCTCTTTGAGCAAGATTTATTGTTAACCTACAAACGTCGTGAATTCGAGTCGGATTTTATTATTTGTTTTCGTTGAATCTTGTGTCTTAAATAATTTACACTCTTAGTCATAAATATTGCCCTATAAACTAGTCGTTTGTCATTATTGTTGTTGTTTTTGTTATTTTTGTTATCTGTTAATAATTTCCTTTTTTTTTTATCACTACTCTTTCTATATTTTGTCTCTAGTACCGAGGACATGAGGGACTTTATTAACAGATCATCAGTAACTGGAACCAAGATTACCATATCTATTAACTACTTTTCTTGACATTGTCCGTCTTCTGATGAAGCCTATCATATTTATTATGCTTTTCTTGATATAGTTAGTCTCTTTATTTAACATAAATTAGATTATATTATCGCACTGCAAACATTTCCACTG
>NC_087205.1:26797809-26840309 GCF_015104395.2 Macrobrachium nipponense | reverse complement strand
ATATATATATGTATATATATGTATAAGTCTATCACATTACCGTGATTCATATACATATATTGAACTACAAATGTCCTTTAATATCTAATTCGCTCTACCTCGGAATTAATATATTTTCATATATGCTTAACCGAGGGGGAATTTATTAAGCGATAATTGAATTGGCGATCGACAGGCGCGAACCAGCGACCTCACCAATTCCAGGACTCGCTTAATAAATTCCCCCTCGGTTAAGCATATATGAAAATATATTAATTCCGAGGTAGAGTGAATTAGATATTAAAGGACATTTGTAGTTCGATATATATATATATATATATATATATATATATATATATATATATATATATATATATATATATATATATATATATTAGAATTTAAATGGGCAAGTAATTGCCAACAAAGGTTCGGTTGTCGATCTTTAATAGGTGCGTATGTAACTGGGTCTATTAGTTTCTCCAATTCTTGATGCATTTTGGTTGGATCTTTAAAGTGACCTCGTTCTGATAGTGTGGATGCGGGTTCGAAAACAGACGTCAGAATTTCTTCATAATACCGCATTTGGACTTCAAGCTTACTTGTCTAAAGCTCATCTTGAAAGTTCGACAAATTCGAGAAGTTGAAGGAGCAGTCTGGTTACATACTACCGCCGCAGATGTGGAAAAGAAATCTTGCTAAGATGCTAAACCACTGCAAATTCCAAAGAATGCCATACTACAATTTCACTCAGACAGCTAAATTTAATTGTATAAATTACCGTTATTGTACTTTCGTAGCTAAAAAAAAACAAAATCTGGAAATGCAGCAACAGTTATTGTTAGGAAAAAATCCGTCTTTTTCTAGCCAACAAATGATTGAATAAATGAGTTGAAAGAAATGTAACATAAAACGAATCCTTTAAAATACATATTGTACATTCTTAGCTAAAGACATAAACATAATTTGGGATTCACTGTTAACACACAATGCACCCAGTGAATTACCTATCACAAAGATCTACGTAGTTCCAGAGAAGGACTTCACCTGAGTTGCCAAACTGCTGATAAGAAGAGAGAAAGAATGAAGATGTAATCAGTTTTAACATTGTTTCCATCTCCTCTGGTATTGCATCCGGCAACGCTGATACGTTAGATACGTTAAGAAATTTCTGGTCCCTTTTCTTTGGACTGTGAAGTCTTCGATAGTTTGAATAGAATGGACCATGATTAAAAAAAATTCTTCTTATGAATTTTCTGTTTTATGGAAACTAAAGGTAATACATCTGTTTATTAAGAAATATCTTCCATTTTGTGTCTTTTATGTTGAACTTAGTTGATTTCACTCTTTAATTTCTTTTTATATTTCTTTGATTATTAAAGTTTCTTCGTCACCAGGAATCTAAGTTTAAATATGTACATTTCCCCTTGTAACCATGAATTAGAAAAAGGCTTTTTATGTAATTTCTGTTTTATGGAAACTAAAAGTAATACATTTGTTTATGGAGAAATATTTTCCACTTTGTACCTTTTATGTTGAACTTAATTGATTTAATTCTTTAATTTCTTTTTATATTTCTTTGATTCTTAAAGTTTCTTTGTCACCAGTAATCTAAGTTTAAATATGTACATTTCCCTTTGTAACCATGAATTAGAAAAAGGCTTTTTATGTAATTTCTATTTTATGGAAACTAAAAGTAATACATCTGTTTATTGAGAAACATCTTCCACTTAGTGTCTTTTATGTTGAACTAAGTTTATTTCATTCTTTAATTTCTTTTTATATTTCTTTGATTCTTAAAGTTTCTTTGTCACCAGTAATCTAAGTTTAAATATCTACACTTCCCTGTGTAACCATGAATTAGAAAAATGCTCTTTATGTAATTTCTGTTTTATGGACACTGAAAGTAATAAATACATCTGTTTAGAGAGCTATCTTCCACTTAGTGTCTTTTATGCTGAACTTTAATTAATTCATTCTTTATATTTTGTTTCAGTTTCTTTGATTTTTAAGGTGTCTTCGTCACCAGTAATCTAATCTAAACGTCTACACATTCCTTTGTAACCAAGAGGCTGCTATAGTAGACTCACATCAATCGTGCATCTGATGTCTAGGCCATTCCCTTACGACGCTTCTGAGTGGCTGTTGATAAGCCAATCACAGGGCTGGAAACTCTCAGTCATTCTCGAGGGTTCACATGGGCAGGATATATGTTCCACCTCTCCTGAGGGATATTTTGAAAGACGTATCCCTCAGGAGAGATGGAACATACATCCTCCCTATGTGAACTCTCTCGAGAGTTTCCAGCCCTGTGATTGGCTTATCAACAGCCAATCAGGAGCGTCGTAAAGGACTGGGCTAGACATCAGATGTACGGTTGATGTGAATCTACTATAGTTCATTTCCTGCCATGATATCTCAGTCGATAGCTGAAATAATCTGCCATTTGGAATGGCACTTTTCTGTTTCTTTTTCAAAATTCATGTTAGATAAGACTTCGTACCCATCTGTAACAGTTTGGAACGCGTAGATTAATGTCGTCTCAATCTCTTTATAATTCCTAGTATCCTAGTAATCATTCTATCATCACTTGCACATAGTATAAAGCTTTCTACTTGTCATCCTTGAGAACAGTACAAAAGATTTCCTGTCCCTCTTATCTAGTGAGGGTAGAACAAATGATAAAGAAATATACTGAACGTTTTGTTCTGAAGGGTCCACAATAAAAAAAAAATAAATAAAAATTATACAAGGACTCTTAACACTTTGTATTATTGTGGACCCTTAAGAACATTATATATACTCTCGCGAGAGAGAATTTTTCCCTATTGAACGTTTTGTCATATGTAACATTACAGATTGATGATAGTTTTGGCTGTATTTCTTGCATTTGAAGTATAATGACTGCAGAGAACAATATATTGGTTAGTATATATATATATATATATATATATATATATATATATATATATATATATATATATATATATATATATATATATATATATATATATGCAATTATCATAGCCACAATGCCCCAATGCTCTCTTAACTTCTTGAATTCTTTGCTCTTTTTGGGTACGCCTGTCACTACAAAGCCTGAAGATCCAAGTCCAAGGAAATTTGAAGAAATTGTGATGTCTGGTACCGGGAACGAACCCAGGTCCCATAATCACAAAGAGGTTACGTTGCCGACATATATATATATATATATATATATATATATATATATATTATATATATATATATATACATATAGATATATATATATATGTATATATATATATATATATATATATATATTTGTGTGTGTGTGTGTGTGTGTGTGTGTGTATACACTATTTCCTAGAGTCTTGATTTTTTATGTTATGTCTCATGGTACTTCAGCTATTGGGTAAACAAATTGTTTGTTTTTTCCAAGTAAACTGACATGCTCTCTCTCTCTCTCTCTCTCTCTCTCTCTCTCTCTATAATATATTATTATTATATATATATATATATATATATATATATATATATATAATATATATATATATATACGCTACTGGCTTTCCTGCGTCCACCAATGTATATTTGTTTGTTGTTCGCCTGTTGAAAGTACTTCACTCAAAGAGCTGGACATTTGTAACGTCGTATATTTTGCCGTGGCGTCGCGACATCACTCCCAACAAGGACGAGAAGTCTTTCATTAACATTCCTCCCGACTGCTATCGATGATAATATTCATAAATCGAAAAGAGTAATGGTTTTTCTTAAATCACAAGGCTACATTGTCTCTTTATTTCGTGGCGATGAACTCTAATGATGTACTATGCATTCAGTTCACACTTTTCTTCTGTTTATTCACCTCTCCTAATTTTGGTCTCTGTGATATTAATTTCTCTCAGTTTTTTATATGTGACCAATCTGTTTTGAAGAAGCTTGATTTGCAAGTTGTTAGAGCTTGAGGATTTTTTTTAAGTGGGTTTCCATGTTCCTGTTATCTATACTTACTACAGCTCTTAATGGTAATAATGATAATAACAATCATATTTGATCATACTACTTCATAGAAGCTTGATTTGCAAGATGTTAGACCTTCAAAATTTTTTTAAGCGGGTTTCCATAATGTTCCTTCTAGTTATACTTAATACAGCTATTTACAATAATAATGATAATAACAATCATCCTTGATCAATCTGTTTTGAAGAAGTTTGACTTGCAAGTTGTTAGACCTTGAGGGTATTTTTTAAGCGGGTTTCCGTAATGTTCCTAATTATAGTTAATACAGCTATCAATAATAATAACAAGGTCAATAACCTTAATGATAATAAATGTAATAATGGCAATGCTGATTAAGATAATATAGATATAGTAAACATTTCTATCCGCTCTAAGGAAAGTAATTCTAGAATAATACTGCTATACTCCAAATAAAATCAATTGATATGGATACTAGAAGTGTTTGAGAATTAATGATAATAAATATAATAATGACGATGCTAATTAACATAATTTAGATAATGTAAACAATTCTATCAGCTCTAAGGAAAGTCATTGTAGAATAATACTGCTAAATCCTCCAAATAAAATCAATTGATATGGATACTAGAAGCGTTTGAGACTATAGCCTGGATACTTACACTGATATTACTAAAACATCTGCGCTAATGTTTGTTTTCACTTTAAGAAACACCTATCGATCGCCAATTCTATTATCGCTTAATAAATTCCCCCCCGGTTAAGCATATATGAAAATATATTTAATTCCGAGTAGAGCGAATTAGATATTAAAGGACATTTGTAGTTCGATATATATATATATATATATATATATATATATATATATATATATATATATATATATATATATATATATATTAGAATTTAAATGAGCAAGTAATTGCCAACAAAGGTTCGGCTGTCGATCTTTACTAGGTGCGTATGTAACTGGGTCTATTGATTTCTCCAATTCTTGATGCATTTTGGTTGGATCTTTAAAGTGACCTCGTTCTGATAGTGTGGATGCGGGTTCGAAAACAGACGTCAGAATTTCTTCATAATACCGCATTTGGACTTCAAGCTTTCTTGTCTAAAGCTCATCTTGAAAGTTCGACAAATTCGAGAAGTTGAAGGAGCAGTCTGGTTACATACTACCGCCGCAGATGTGGAAAAGAATCTGCTAAGATGTCTAACCCCACTGCAAATTCCAAAGAATGACATTCTACAATTTCACTTAGACAGCTAAATTTAATTGTATAAATTACCGTTCTGTAATGCTGGTGCAGAAACAATATTGCAACTTACATTTTCCTCACTAAATGCATAGCAAGAAACCTTTACGTCCAGAACTAGTTTCAAAATTCTTATTGGGAAAACACCGCAGACATCATTAATGTTTATGAAATGAAAAACATGTTTGCGTTTCCATTAAAGAGATTTAACTTTTTAAAAAAAGCACGATGAACCTTCGTTCGAAAAATACAGACCCACCCAACACCCATACTCCCCTTCTCACCCCCCACCCCCAAAAAAAAAAAAAAAACAGCCCCCCCCACCACCACCAAAAACCCCAAAAAAATAACACACCTCCCCCACATCCTCCTCCCCTCCACGACTTCGTCGTTCACAACAATGAGTTTGTGATAACCTGCGTTAGAGGAGGAACAGGTGTAGCCATTCCCCCCCCACCCCCCTTAAAAGAGAACGTTCATGTCCAACACTTTTCTATTGATTTCCTTTCATTGCTGTGCTCCGGAAAGCGCTCTTTTTAAATGATAAACCATTATACTAAGAATGAAGAGGAAAAAAGGCGAGGCAGTTCTTACTAGACGAAGTATGAACTCACGTAAAATATTTCAGATGTCCCAGCGAGGGATTTTAGCCCTAATGAGTCCGTGGTATAAGGGCGATTTTTAAGGACGCGAAACGAAGCTCTCGGAATCAGATGATGTCGTGCTTTGGCTGTCTTCTGAAGAGAGCTGACGGCTTGCAAATGTTTGTTCCCACCGGAAAAGAAAATATATAGGTGTTTCTTAAAGTGAAAACAAACATTAGCGCAGATGTTTTAGTAATATCAGTGTAAGTATCCAGGCTATAGTCTCAAACGCTTCTAGTATCCATATCAATTGATTTTATTTGGAGGATTTAGCAGTATTATTCTACAATGACTTTCCTTAGAGCTGATAGAATTGTTTACATTATCTAAATTATGTTAATTAGCATCGTCATTATTATATTTATTATCATTAATTCTCAAACACTTCTAGTATCCATATCAATTGATTTTATTTGGAGTATAGCAGTATTATTCTAGAATTACTTTCCTTAGAGCGGATAGAAATGTTTACTATATCTATATTATCTTAATCAGCATTGCCATTATTACATTTATTATCATTAAGGTTATTGACCTTGTTATTATTATTGATAGCTGTATTAACTATAATTAGGAACATTACGGAAACCCGCTTAAAAAATACCCTCAAGGTCTAACAACTTGCAAGTCAAACTTCTTCAAAACAGATTGATCAAGGATGATTGTTATTATCATTATTATTGTAAATAGCTGTATTAAGTATAACTAGAAGGAACATTATGGAAACCCGCTTAAAAAAATTTTGAAGGTCTAACATCTTGCAAATCAAGCTTCTATGAAGTAGTATGATCAAATATGATTGTTATTATCATTATTACCATTAAGAGCTGTAGTAAGTATAGATAACAGGAACATGGAAACCCACTTAAAAAAAATCCTCAAGCTCTAACAACTTGTAAATTAATCTTCTTCAAAACAGATTGGTCACATATAAAAAACTGAGAGAAATTAATATCACAGAGACCAAAATTAGGAGAGGTGAATAAACAAGAGAAAAGTGTGAACTAAATGCATAGTACATCATTAAGAGTTCATCGCCACGAATAAAGAGACAATGTAGCCTTGTGATTTAAGAAAAACCATTACTCTTTTCGATTTATGAATATTATCATCGATAGCAGTTCGGGAGGAATGTTAATGAAAGACTTCTCGTCCTTGTTGGGAGTGATGTCGCGACGCCACGGCAAAATATACGACTTTAACAAATGTCAGCTCTTTTGAGTGAAGTTATTTCACAGGCGACACAAACAAATATACATTGGTGGACGCAGGAAAGCCAGTAGCGTAGATATATATATATATATATGTATATATATATATATATATATATATATATATATATATATATATATATATATATATAGAGAGAGAGAGAGAGAGAGAGAGAGAGAGAGAGAGAGTAGCATGTCAGTTTACTTGGAAAAAAACAAACATTTACCCAATAGCTGAAGTACCATGAGACATAACATAAAAATCAAGACTCTAGGAAATAGTGTATACACACACACACACACACACACACACACAATATATATATATATATATATATAGTATATATACACTATATATATTATATATATATATATTACTATATATATATATATATGTCGGCAACGTAACCTCTTTGTGATTATGGGACCTGGGTTCGTTTCCCGGTACCAGACATCACAATTTCTTCTAAATTTCCTTGGACTTGGATCTTCAGGCTTTGTAGTGACAGGCGTACCCAAAAAAGAGCAAAAGAAGAATTCAAGAAGATTAAGAGAGCATTGGGGCATTGTGGCTATGATAATTGCATATAATCATATATATATATATATATATATATATATATATATATATATACATATATACTATATATATATATATATATATATATATATATATATATATATATATATATCAACCAATATTGTTCTCTGCCAGTCATTATACTTCAAATGCAAGAAATACAAGCAAAACTATCATCAATCTTGTAATGTACATATGACAAAACGTTCAATAGGGAAAAATTCTCTCTCGCGAGAGTATATATAATGTTCTAAAGGGTCCACAATAATACAAAGTGTTAAGAGTCCTTGTATAATTTTTATTTATTTTTTTTTTATTGTGGACCCTTCAGAACAAAACGTTCAGTATATTTCTTTATCATTTGTTCTACCCTCACTAGATAAGAGGGACAGGAAATCTTTTGTACTGTTCTCAAGGATGACAAGTAGAAAGCTTTATACTATGTGCAAGTGATGATAGAATGATTACTAGGATACTAGGAATTATAAAGAGATTGAGACGACATTAATCTACGCGTTCCAAACTGTTACAGATGGGTACGAAGTCTTATCTAACATGAATTTTGAAAAAGAAACAGAAAAGTGCCATTCCAAATGGCAGATTATTTCAGCTATCGACTGAGATATCATGGCAGGAAAATGAACTCATAGTAGATTCACATCAACCGTACATCTGATGTCTAGCCCGTCCTTTACGACGCTCCTGATTGGCTGTTGATAAGCCAATCCACTGGCTGGAAACTCTCGAGAGAGTTCACATAGGGAGGATGTATGTTCCATCTCTCCTGAGGGATACGTCTTTCAAAATATCCCTCAGGAGAGGTGGAACATATATCCTGCCCATGTGAACCCTCGAGAATGACTGAGAGTTTCCAGCCCTGTGATTGGCTTATCAACAGCCACTCAGAAGCGTCGTAAGGGAATGGCCTAGACATCAGATGCACGATTGATGTGAGTCTACTATAGCAGCCTCTTGGTTACAAAGGAATGTGTAGACGTTTAGATTAGATTACTGGTGACGAAGACACCTTAAAAATCAAAGAAACTGAAAACAAAATAATAAAGATGAATTAATTAAAGTTTCAAGCATAAAAGACACTAAGTGGAAGATAGCTCTCTAAACAGATGTATTTATTACTTTCAGTGTCCATAAAACAGAAATTACATAAAGAGCATTTTTCTAATTCATGGTTACACAGGGAAGTGTAGATATTTAAACTTAGATTACTGGTGACAAAGAAACTTTAAGAATCAAAGAAATATAAAAAGAAATTAAAGAATGAAATAAACTTAGTTCAACATAAAAGACACTAAGTGGAAGATGTTTCTCAATAAACAGATGTATTACTTTTAGTTTCCATAAAATAGAAATTACATAAAAAGCCTTTTTCTAATTCATGGTTACAAAGGGAAATGTACTATTTAAACTGATTACTGGTGACAAAGAAACTTTAAGAATCAAAGAATATAAAAAGAAATTAAAGAATTAAATCAATTAAGTTCAACATAAAAGGTTACAAAGTGGAAAATATTTCTCCATAAACAAATGTATTACTTTTTATTTTAGTTTCCATAAAACAGAAATTACATAAAAAGCCTTTTTCTAATTCATGTTACAAGGGGAAATGTACATATTTAAAACTTAGATTCCTGTGAACGAAGAACTTTAATAATCAAAGCAAATATAAAAAGAATAAAGAGTGGGAAATCAACTAAGTTCAACATAAAAGGACACAAATGGAGATATTTCTTAAATAACAGAGTGTATTACCTTTAGTTTCCATAAAACAGAAAATTCATAAGAAGAATTTTTTTTAATCATGGTCCATTCTATTCAAACTATCGAAGACTTCACAGTCCAAAGAAAAGGGACCAGAAATTTCTTAACGTATCTAACGTATCAGCGTTGCCGGATGCAATACCAGAGGAGATGGAAACAATGTTAAAACTGATTACATCTTCATTCTTTCTCTCTTCTTATCAGCAGTTTGGCAACTCAGGTGAAGTCCTTCTCTGGAACTACGTGATCTTTGTGATAGGTAATTCACTGGGGGGTGGCATTGTGTGTTAACAGTGAATCCCAAATTATGTTTATGTCTTTAGCTAAGAATGTACAATATGTATTTTAAAGGATTCTTTTTATGTTACATTTCTTTCAACTCATTTATTCAATCATTTGTTGGCTAGAAAAAGACGGATTTTTTCCTAACATTAACTGTTGCTGCATTTCCAGATTTTTTTTTTTTTTTTTTTAGCCACGAAAGTACAATTTGTATGTTAAACGATTCGTTTTATATCACATTTATTCAGCTCATTTATTCATTATTCAATTAATTCTCGTTCTCGTTCATGTTTTCATTCAAAAGTAAAACAAAAAACCTAAAATTTATCATAGTCGTTATATTCATAATGAATAAAGTGATATCCTTCATTTCAGTTTTATTTCCTGTATTTGATCCTAAAGACTTTACATTTTACCCCGAATGAAAATTATAAAAGAATTAGAAGCATATTTAAAAGTATCTATTAATCCGAATATCCCTTTTAGACTTATAACCGATTAAAATTACTAATCACGAACATTGGAAAAATTAGTGCCAAAGGTATGACAGTCTAGTTTTCTGTACAGCGTATAATCAAGGCCACCGAAAATACATCTATCTTTCGGTATCAAACTCATAGCCGTGGCCCGGTGGTGGCCTGTCCAGCAGACTTACCAGATTTTAACCTCAAGTGAATTAAAAACTACCGAGGCTAGACGGCTGTAATTAAGTATGTTTGATGATCGTAGGGTGGATGATCAACATACCAATTTACAGCACTCTAGCCTGAGTAGTTTTTAAGATCTGAGGCCGGTCAGACAAAGTGTGGTCGGACAGCTAAAGCCATCTCCATTTTCGTTTACAGAAACGTAAAACGTAGTACTGCAGAAGACCTGTAGTCTGGAGAGAAATTAAAAATGAGAGTCTATATTTTCCGATTTGTTTCGGTGTCAACAGAACCGGTTATTTTTGCCCCGATATCCAAGTTCGTTGTGCAGGAGTTGGAATCATCTTGACAGCTGGAATGGCCTGGAAACGAAAAAAAAAGGTGGTTGGGAGGGAGGTTGTGGTTTGGCGGGGTTGGGGGAGGGGGAGGAGGCCCCAGAGAAAACGTCTGGAAAGAAGAGGAAAACAAGTAAATGACGTTTCGCTGTAGACTGACGAAAATAGAGCTTCAGTTTTATTCTCTCTCTCTCTCTCTCTCTCTCTCTCTCTCTCTCTCTCTCTTCATGCACATATCTTTCTTTACGCTAATTTCAAATTTTAGAAAAGTTTCTTATTTTAATTAATTCATACATCAGTTGTCGAACATGTTCGAAATTAATGGATCCTTGGCTCTCTCTCTCTCTCTCTCTCTCTCTCTCTCTCTCTGTATGGGCGTGTCTTTCTTGGTATTAATTTCAGAAGCTTAAAAATATATTATTTTTGTTGCTTCAACATCATTTTCGATAAGTACGAAATTAAAGAATCCCTACCGCACTTTCCTATTCAGGTCCTATTTCTCAACCCCCAACTGCCCCAACCCCTCTCTCTCTCTCTCTCTCTCTCTCTCTCTCTCTCTCTCTCTCTCTCTCTCTCTCTCTCTTTCTCAGTTCTCTTCTCTTTCTCCCACTCATTTAACGTTTTACATTTCGTAACAATCTGATAGGTTATGATCGATGAAGAGTGTCCTTTAAAATTATTCTGCAATAGACACAAAAACTAACTAAGTCAAACAAAAAGGCACATTATCAAGAGGAAAATACATCGCTGTAAAAGTTATCACAAAATAATTTCATTCAGCTGTAAATAACCCATTAAAAATTTCTACATTTGTAAATGTGCACCGTTGTCAACAAAAGTAGCAGCCCCAGTTTTTTTTATTCTTTTTTTTTTTTTTTTTTTTTTGCCATGCTCCTATGTTAGGTTAGGTTATTAGTGACCTCAATACCGCAAAGCTTCAGTTAACACTCTTTACTGCCAAAGTATGTTACAAGGGAAATGGAAGCATTAAAACTGGAGGAGCCATTCTAAAACCTGGTTAGGTTAGGTTAGGTATGTTGTTAGGTTAGGTTGGTAGTGACCTCAATAGCGCAAGGCTCCTGTTAACCCTTTATCGCCATGGTATGTTAGAAGGGAAATGGAAGTATTAAAACTGGAGGAGCCATTCTAAAACCCATTTAGGTTAGGTTAGGTTAGGTTAGGTTAGGTTAGGTTAGGTTAGTAGTTAGGTTAGGTTGGTAATGACCTCAATAGCGCAGAACTCCAATTAACTCTTTATATCCAGAGTATGTTAGATGGGAAATGGAAGTATTAACTGGAGGAGCCATTCTAAAACCCATTTAGGTTAGGTTAGGTTAGGTTAGGTTAGGTTAGTAGTTAGGTTAGGTTGGTAGTGACCTCAATAGCGCAGAGCTCCAGTTAACTCTTTACCTCCAGAGTATGTTAGATGGGAAATGGAAGTATTAACTGGAGGAGCCATTCTAAAACCCCTTAAGGTTAGGTTAGGTTAGTAGTGACCTCAATACCGCAAAGCTCCAGTTAACCCTTTACAGCCATTGTCTGTTAGAAGGGAAAATGGAAGTATAAAAACTGGATGAGCCATTCTAAAACCCATTTAGGTTAGGTTAGGTTAGTAGTTAGGTTAGGTTGGTAATGACCTCAATAGCACAGAGCTCCAGTTAACTCTCTACCTCCAGAGTATGTTAGAAGGGAAACGGAAGTATTAACTGGAGGAGCCGTTTGCATACAAAACAAACAACAACAATGACTTAAACTTCTCTGAAGGAAAAACATGGGGAAATACAGACAAAACAAAAACAAAACAAAAAAAAAAAAATTGCTGCTCGTCTAAACCACTGTTTTGGAGTCGAATGCTGGCTGGCGGGTGCCTTTTAACCCCCGTGTTCCATGAAGCCTGTTTTCCCTCCATCTTTTCAGGCGAGTTCCTTTGACCTTCCTTTTGTCTATTCCAGTTGTCAACATGATTCAAACATGTTGACATTGGCTCTGATACCGGCGCAAAAATAACAGGTTTTGTTGACACTGAAACGACAACACGGGAAGTATGCCGCCATTTTAATCTCTTTTTGAGACCGATGGCTTTCATCCGAAGGTCCACCCCCGTCTCTCTCTCTCTCTCTCTCTCTCTCTCTCTCTCTCTCTGCTCGGCTTTTCATTCTTCCCGAAAAAAATAATAAAATATTTCCCTTCGTTTTATTCCAGCGGTTCGTGAAGTCCTCTTGAAGTATGGCGAGAACTTGAAAAGTTTCTTGGTCGAATTGATTTTTTTTTTGCTATACTACCTTTCGGTGCTCTTGTCTTTAGTGGCTTGGTGTTGTATATTTCCTTTCTTTAACTTATTTGCTTTTGCAGTCTCCTACGATGTTTGTATTTCATGGCCGCATGTTTGTATCGTTGGTTTCATTTCCATGCAGTCAGTTTTAATGTGCTGTTTTGTACCATTTGAACTCCTAACGTGAATGTAAATTCCTCTTTTGATATATTAATGGAGTATCTGATTTAGATACTGAATAATTTTAGCTTGACAACCATTACATCTGTGTTCACATCGGTGCCTTTCATCACTTTTATACTATTTCCTTTCTCTTCACTGGACACCATTAGATTTTATTTTGTTGAAAACAATACTACAAAGCATATTCTCTGTGATATATTTATCTGATTGCCCGTAATTTACCTATTTCTTTCTCAGCTTCAATGAATGAAGTAAACTGTCACGGCTTTTCTCGCTCATTGTGTATCATCATTGCTCTCTACATTCTCTCCTGAGGGATACGTTTGAAAAACGTATCCCTCAGGATCGGTGGAACATATATCCTACCCATGTGAACTTTCTCGAGAGACTGAGAGTTTCCAGCCCTGTGATTGGCTTATCAACAGCCAATCAGGAGCGTCGTAAGGGACGGGCCTAGACATCAAATGTACGGTTGATGTGAATCTACTATAGTACCTATTTCCTCGAAGATTTCGTCCAGCAAATAAACATATCATCCAGGTTCATACAGCGTCGTCTTTAAGCCAAATACCTTACGTTTAATTAATCGTTAGCTTACGTGGTCTTTATGCGAAATACCTTAATGCTTAATGATTAATTAGTCGTCAGTTGGCGAGTAGAAAAATAAAATAACAAGAGAGTCTTGTGTATTATTGTCTTGTGCATTATTCTGCCGGGCTCGGCAGCCTCCTAACATCTCAGGTGAGCTAATCACCCAAAGAGGACGGGGATCTGGACTCTCCGGAACTTTCACAGACTTTCCTTCATTTTTTGATTGATTGGGGTAATTAGGGAACGATGGCTCCTCGCTCTAATAGGAGTGGCCCGGAGGAGAGGTGCAGATGGATGTTCATTTTGGGAAGGCGTTTATCTTTATTATTTGTTTTCTCACGCTTCTTTTAACAGCTTACTGGAATGGTTTATTAGTGTGTGTATTCAGTGTATATATATATATATATATATATATATATATATATATATATATATATATATATATATATATATATATATATATATATATATGGTATATATATATATATATATAAATATTATATATAAGATATATATATATAATATTTATATATATATATATATATATATATATACATATATATATATATATATATATATATATATATATATATAATGTTTCTATATACATATATCTGTGTGTGTATACATATATAATAATTAGTTAAAAGAACATGACGTAGACAAGTAAATGAATTAAATTTTATACCCAGTCGTATAACAAAATGGATATCTCCCCCAGGTTTTTTTTTTCTCGAAATCTAATTCACAAAAAACATCAAACGAGGAACACTACATTATCAGGAATTCTTTCATAATCTGCATGTGTAAGTATGAACGCGTGTCCCGCGCACAGAGCCACTATACCCACATACCCTCTATTCGCTCTCTTCTCGCCAGAAGATTAGCGTATGTTTAAACTGATTTCCTTGCTCTGCTTTTCGATAAACCTTCCGAAAAGCTCTTTTAATTTCTTCGCAAGAATTTGAAATGCAAATACCCTCCGCCCGGATAATCATTTCCAAATGAAGTGATCCGCCAGTTTTGGAATTCCTATGAATAAATAACGGATTCTTGGTCGAATAAGGTTGTATCTAAGACTGCTCAACGCTGGGGCACTGGGCCTTATTGACATGAAGGTCTTTTGTGGGCCGGGGGTGGGGGGGTGGGGGGAATATTGTGTATTCATGAGGAGGCCCAAAGCCCTTCTGCGTCTCCTGCAGTAGAAGTGAAGTCTAATAAAGGTATTAGATTCCCCCTCCCCCCTCACCCCCCGACCTGCAAGGAGAAATTTATGAAGCCGCTCTCGAAAGGAGATCAGCGTCTAAGCATGTCAGAGCCTCCGGTTGCAGAACTGGGAGTTTCCAGGATGAATTTCCAGGAAGTTATTCGACTCGGTATCGTCGACGGGTTTATGCGAAGTTTATGCCACGAATCCTTCCGGGTGTTAAGATTCGGGTAAAATAAATTGTAATTATCTCGAGCTACTTGTTTTTCCGCGACTTCGTTCTTCATGGCGAACAAGTGCACAAGCAGGTTCAATAATGATAATTACACTAACATGCGTAGACATCCATTGAAATACCATTGAACATTTCCATACTATATATTTATGTATGGTTACCATAGTCCGTCAACACTTCTAGCACCTACAAATCCCTGCATACGTGCTCTCGGACACGATGTGTGTGTGTGTGTGTGTGTGTGTGTGTACTTGGAACCATCTCTGTGTTGCAGTATTTTAATGAGAACACCCTTGTATTGTATTTGTACAAGAGCGCTTTCACGCGTCTACTTATTGAACATATACCATGGATTAGGGCAGTTAGAATTTCCTGTAATTGTTTTTCGCTCAGGTTGAATGAAATTCTTACTACCATTTTGTACAGTACATTTCACTGGGAAAGGAAGAATGGTTTCAACAATTTTCTTTAGTTTTTAAGGGAATAATACCACCCCTACAATTATTGTCAAGTACCATACAGCAGATATATTTCTTTTTACATTATCGTAAAGTACTATACAGCTCATATATTTCTTTGTACATTATCATGAGGTACTATATAGCAAATTTATTTATCATTACACAATCGTGAAGTATTATACAGCAGATATATTTCTTTATATATTATCGTATAGTACTATACAGCAGATATATTTCTTTATTTATTATCGTGATGTACTATATAGCGGATATATTTCTTTTTAAATTATCGTAAAGTACTAAGCAGCTCATATATTTCTTTGTACATTATCATGAACTTCTATACAGCAGATATATTTCTTTATGCATTATCGCGAATTACTATACAGCAGATATGTTTCTTTATGCATTATCGTCGAGTAAAAAAAACAGCAAATATATTTCTTTGTCCATTATCGTGAAGTACTATACGGCAGATATATTTCTTTGTACATTATTGTGAAGTTCTCTACAACAGATATATTTCTTTATACATTATCGTGAAGTACTATACAGCAGATATATTTATTTTTACACTACCGCGAAGTACTCTACAGCTGATATATTTCTTTATATATAATCGTAAAGTACTATACAGTTATATTTCTGTATGCATTATAGTGAGGTACTATGTTGCAGATATATCTATTTTTACATTATCGTGAAACACAATACAGCCTATATATTTCTTTTCACGTAACTGAAGGCTGAAGAACATTAAGCTAATTCGTTTACAAGATATCTCAGTTCTTCGTTCATTTTCCAAAACTGAACGATCAATCTAATGAGGATTCTCTTCACAAAAATCATTTTACGTGATGAATGATGTTGCAGACAAGGCAATGTAATTCAGTCGAGCATTCGGTGAAAGAAATCAAGTCTTCCCAGGTACAATTTCTAGTGTCAAGTAAGGAATTGATAAACAAATTAAATCCATTTTGAAGGGCTTAGACCATTTAATTAAACAGTTTACACCGCAATGCGCCTCCCTACCTTATATGTATGGTTTAGTCAAAACACATACAATCAATAACCCTATCAGACCAATCATTAGTTCAGTGGGCTCAGTTACTACGTATGATTTATCAAATGGCTTGTAAAAATTCTTACTCCTTTGGTAGGAAACATTTCTAACACGAATGTTAAAACATGTTGATTTTATAAACAAATTGAATAGTTTAAATTTGAATTTTTGATTTTAATTAATAGGTTTTGTTTGTGTTGTACTTTATTTACAACAAAAAGTGCCTGTAGATGATTTACTGATTATTTGGAGGAGGAAAATAGAACGTCATGACATTCTCTTAAGTGTAGCAAAACCTCATTAGTTCTAATAAGGTTTATGTATCAAAAACAGTAAATTTGTTTTAAGGGGGAATTTTTTGTACAAAAGTTTATCATGGCTATGGTAATCATTACTCCTGTCCTAGCAATATTACATTGGAAATTTTTTTAGACAAAAACTCTACCAAGAAATTTTCCCCGCCCCAAAACGTATATGGTTTAGGTATGTGGATGATATTTTCTGTATTTGGCCAGTTCACGAAAATCTCCAGGAATTCCTTTATATTTCTCAGTAATTTTAGTCCCCTTCTATAAAAAATTGTAATTTGAATTTTCTTGATGTGACTGTCCATAGAAATGATAGAAATTTAACCTTTTCAGTCTTTCGAAAATCAACTAACATTGCCTCTTTTGTTCATTACTACTCCAATCACCATCAAAATGGTTAAATCTCTGTTTTTTCTGGGGATGTCCTGGGGGCTCTACGTGTCTGTAGGTCCGCAGTTATTTGACGCTGAAATTAAAACTATTTATGATAATTTTCATTGAAACTTAAATGCCCAAGGACTTTTGCAGATGTGGCATGGAAAAGAGCTAGAAAAACATTTTATTCAAACAATGACAAAACTTGAAATTTAGTAAGCATAACATTCTAAAATTACCCTATGTAAAAAGGGTTTTTAGATATTCATAGAATTTTAAGCTTTCAACATAAAATCTGTTGTTTCAGTAAGATTAATGTCAAGAGTTTAGTAATCAAAAATTCTCCTAAAGATCTCTCGGCTGCATATATGAAATTCCTTGCAAAAAGGGGGTTTTTGTGATAAAAATCTATTACGGACAGACCGGTAATCTCTTTCCCAAACGTCTCAAACAGCACAACATTCTGAGAACTGGGCAAATATCGAACTGCATTATCGTAAATAGGAAGAGATAGATCATCCTATTAACTGGAGTCAAGCAAGAGCCTTAATCCATGCATGACACAGTTAAAAGGAATATAATTGAATTTTTGTTTCATCAAGTCAAATAATAGAAAAATTTCTAAATTTAAGCATTAAGTTTAAATAAACCAAGACTTAAATTTAGAAAAATTTATTATTTGACTTGAGAAACAAAATTCAATTATATTCCTTTTAACTTTTTTCATAATGAAAAAAGTTGTAGATAAATATAAGCAAAAAAATTAAAAAAAAATATATTCAGTTTTTTACATGTTTGGACTATAAAGACACTTTGTAATTTCGGTTAGGGTCAAATCTGTTTTTAGGTTTGTGACCGTGTGATAATCGATAATCCTGGATTATCGCTTTTAATTTTACCATTTTGACAATTAACCATCTGGTATTCTTGATCTGTTGTGTACCTAAGACTTTATCTCCAATTGTATTTCATTCGCTCCTGACAATGTCTAGTGAAGACGAAGCGCTTGGATTTATGACTATCATTTCGTGTGGTATTCGCACATACATACACACACACCCACACACACACACACACACACACCACACACACACACATATATTATATATATATATATATATATATATATATATATATATATATATATATATATCTTAAATCTGTGTGTGTAAGATTGTTTTTCGTTCTCAATGATTTTTGTAATTAAAATAATGGACTCTTGTATAAATTTATGTCACCCTACGTATTTGAATTGTATACTTCGTCAATAAACTAAACTAACATGGGGACATCCACCTTAAGGCACTCCACTACTGTTCTCTTTATTTTGTAGAACAGAGCTGACCTTTTGAAAAATATGAATAAAACATGAAGGGGATCATAAGAATCGCTATTGTCAGCCTTCACGTGTAGTCTCAGGGGGGAAATTTCTTTATTGCATTTTTTCCCCGCCTCGTATAAGCGTGGATTCAACCCGCCCTTTGCGTCCACTCGCCCCTACGCTAATGATGTCATCATCAGATGTGCGTAGGAAAGCTATTTATACACACACAAAACACACACACACACACACACACACACACACACACATATATATATATATATATATATATATTATATATAGTATATATTATATATATATATATGTAATATTATATATATATATATATATATATATATATATTATATATATATATATATATATATATGAGTGTGCCATTTTCTGTTGCAACAGAATTCCATCGAAAATAAAAAGGACACCATAAGAACGAAAAAAATATACAAGGCAGGGCAAAAATACTACATTTGAGAGACTGTTGTCTCCTCCGCGACCCGAAAAAGGAGACAGCAGTCTCTGAAATATAGTTTTCTCTATATATTTTGGCTTTTATATGGGCCCTTTCATTATTATCATTTTTTATTTTTATTATTCATTATTATTATTTTATTATTATTATTATTATTATATATTATTATTATTATTATTATTGATTATTTATTATTATTATTATTATATTATTATTGTATATATATATATATATATATATATATATATATATATATATATATATATATATATATATATATTTTGTTTCTTGCCTTGTATGATAAGGCGCCCTATGAGGTAATGTTAGACTAGCGATAATCTATACGCTAAGTCGGTTGGTATTGCACTTCATCTTCAATGGAGTGTCTGGGGGTTTTGTAGATCACTTACGAAGTCGGTATTATCTTTACGACGATGTGTTGAATCATGGTTCGGTGAGGTTCTTGTAGAAAACACAAGGTATAAAAATAGTATATTCCTTCTGAAGTTTTACATGATGAAGATCAGGTATGATCGTAACAAAAAGTCTTCTATGACGATAGCTTGATCGCTTCTGCCAATGATGATGGCTAATCCTATTCCTCTACATGATAAAGCTTAGGTAAAGAGGGTACAGGTCTTCTAATGACGATAGCTAACTCTGTTCTGCTTGTCCTACCATCTCCGTTTACAAGTTATGAAGGAACAGACAGTAGTTTTCGAACATATGAACATACTATCAGATGACATAGTTTTCATACGAAAACACAATCGAATGAGACACGCTAGATCCACGTAGGCCGTTTGAATATAGGTCGGGGGGTAGTTGTCTCAAGCAGGGGGAGCTTGGACTAATGTTTATAAACAATTGAATGACTACAGGTGACGGCATGTTTTTATCTAGCTTTACATACTTATGTATACGTCATCTTTAGCGTCTCTAGTCTGATCACATTCCTGCAAGCAATCTGGTTGACCTCTTAGTTTTAGACTTTTATATATATGACTAACATTCCATATTTTATTATGGAAACACTACATATATATATAATATATATATATATATATATATATATATATATATATATTCATTCTCAAGGGAAATCTTCATTCCACTACCACCCTTCTCCCACACATCTACACTATTTTTATAATGTATTTTTTATAGAGTCTCGTTTCTTTTATCTCCTCCCTTTCACGACTAATAGAGCAATCCACTGGAGGAGTAAACATCTCCTTCGGCAGTAAACTTTCGTGGTACTTCTGGTATTCTTCAGGTCGAGTCTTGTGCTATACAAGGTCGCATCTGAGAATAAGGGTATTTTTAGAGAGAGGTTCAAAGACCTTCCATACCGGATATTTAAAGGAATAGTAAGGTATTTAGATTGGTAGCGTAAGACGTTCGATAAGCTTAGATGATTCCATAATAAGCAATTGATTCCAGTTTCTCTCCTATCGAAAGAGAATCAAACTTTAATAAGAGACTTGGTATTGTAAACCAACCAGCTCTGTTCAGGTTTCACGGTTAGTTTGATACGTTGCAAATATTCGCCGTATTTTTTTTTTAAATCTAGATTGACAGCGTAAGAAGCAAAATGAAAGTTCGTTACATTATATA
Organism: Macrobrachium nipponense; assembly: GCF_015104395.2. Lineage (NCBI taxonomy): Eukaryota > Metazoa > Arthropoda > Malacostraca > Decapoda > Palaemonidae > Macrobrachium > Macrobrachium nipponense. The sequence goes on along the minus strand of NC_087205.1, from coordinate 26,819,519 downwards.
AACTTACATGGTTCCATAATAAGCAACTGATTCCAGTTTCTCTCCTAAGGAGAAAGAATCAGACTTCAATAAGAGACTTGTATTGTAAACCAAACAGCTCTTTTCAGGTTTCACGGTTAATTTGATGCAGAGCAAATATTCGGCGATTTTTTTTTAATCTAGTGAGCAAGAAAGTCTCTTTTTTTTTATGTCAGAAACATAATAACGCTTTTCATTGAAAGACTTCTCGTGCGTTACGCTGCACGATTATTGCAGTGTGGCTTTTGTACATATTCATATCAATTCAGAGGCCACTGAAGCATGATAATCAATGTAGCATTGCTACAAAGTAAAAAGGGATATTAAGTGTCTGGGAGGTTGATAGCATTACTACAATAAAAAAAAGGAAAAAAAAAAATGTACGTGGGAGGTTTCATAAGAAGTCTTAATTTTCTACGGCAAGGAAATTCTCAGGTATTTTTCTAGGGAGCTTCTTTAGTAGATTCACATCAACGGACGCTCCTGATTGGTTGTTGATAAGCCAATCTCAGGGCTGGAAACTCTCAGTCTCTCTCGAGAGTTCACTTGGGCAGGATGTATGTTCCACCTCTCTTGAGGGACACTTTTGAAAGACGTATCCCTCAGGTGAGGTTTAACATACATCCTGTCTATGTGGATTCTCTCGAGAGACTGAGAGTTTCCGGCCCTGTGATTGGCTTATTAAAGCCAATCAAGAGCGTCCGTTGATGGGAATCTACTAAAGAAGCTTCCTAGAAAAATACCTGAGAATTTCCTTGCTGTAGTAAATTAAGACTTCTTATCAAACCTCCCACGTACATTTTTTTTTTCTTTTTTTTTATTGTAGTAATGCTATCAACCTCCCGACACTTAATATCCCTTTTTACTTTGTAGCAATGCTACATTGATTATCAAGCTTCAGTGGCCTCTGAATTGATATGAATATGTACAAAAGCCACTCTGCAATAATCGTGCAGCGTAACGCACGAGAAGTCATTCTATGAAAAGCGTTATTATGTTTCTGACATAAAAAAAAAGAGACTTTCTTGCTTACTAGATTAAAAAAGAAACGCCGAATATTTGCTATAGACATCAGATGCACCGTTGATGTGAATCTACTATAGTACGTACAACTAACTTTCTATTCTTTTTTTCTTGCGTTTCTGTTTCAACCTCATCCGTGTCTTAAAAAAAAAAAAAAAAAACAATACTCATGTAGTTTTAAGGGTAACCGTCTTAGGTATAATAACGCTATTATGTGTATCTCACAAGAATCAGTTTAACGTTTACTGCAAAATAGTTTTTCGTTGAAAGTTTTCTCAGGACTTTTTGTTTATTATAAACAAGTCACAATATCACGATTTATGGTACACTTCCCCCGCGAAATAAAAGAGTTTTAACCACCACCTGTTAATACAAGAGATCTCACGAAAGCTATTTTATAATTATGATCAAAGAAACATGATGTGTAAGTGTGAATCAAATGTATATTGTCTAAAAGGCAAATTAAAACTACATAGAATTTTAAAGCTTTTGTACCATACTTCATATAGTGAAATGTTTTCTGTATTTCTTATAAGCAATAAATTACCGAAGTTTAATCACAATCAGCAATTACCTAAGCTTTATAATTACATCCCACCTGATAATTAAATACTTATAAGATAAGAAGGCAACTTAAAAATACATAAAATTTTAAAGTGTTTGTATTTCTCATAAGCAACAAATTGCCGAAGTTTAATTACTACTAAGAATTACCTAAGCTTTATCATTACATCCCACCTGATAATTAAATACTTATAAGATAAGTAAGAGAATGTAGCGATCATTTGGCATTCCATTTGCTTGAAACAAAAAAAAGAGACATTTAAAACACTACTCTCATGAGGACGTCCCAAGGACAGCTGGAAGTAATGTCAGCTAGACTAATGGCTTCGGGATGAATACCCAACATTGTTTTCCTAACTCTTCTTCTTCCTCCTCCTCCTCCTCCTTCTCCTCCTCCTCCTCCATCCCATCCTCCTCCTTGATTTTTCTGTTCATGGCAATCAGGAGGTACTTATGAGACTCTGCTCAAGTGGAGAAGAGTGGGCGACAAGGAGGACTTGAGAAAGGGCTGGTAAAAAGCGAAAGAATTCGAGTCAGAGAACGGAGGGAGATCCGATTTGAAGTAGGTAGTTTTCGTTGTGGCATAAATTTAAGTTTATAAATTCGCGATGAAAACGGAATATATATATTATATATATATATAATTTTTTTTTATATATATATATATATATATATATAATATATATATATATATATATATAAGTATATATATATATATATATATATATATATATATATTCCGTTTCATCGCGAATTTATAAACTTAAATTATGCTACAACGAAAACTACCCAATTCAAATATATATATATATATATATAGGTATATATATATATATATATATATATATATATATAGATATATATATATATATATATATATCTATTATATATATATACATCATAATATACATTTATCCGTTTTCATCGCGAATTATAATCCTAAATTTATGCTACAACGTAAACTACACACTTCAAATGGGGTACGCTTGTCGCTACAAAGCCTTGGGATCCAACTGTCAAAGAAATATGAAGAAATCATGATGTCTAGTAGCATGATTTTGGTATCGCGGGTTCGTTTTCCGCTAATGGACATCATGACTTCTTCATATTTCTTTGAAAGTTGGATCCCAAGACTTTGTGGTGACAAGTGTATCCAAAAGAGAGCAAAAGAATTTTGGAGAGGTTTTAAGAGGGCATTGTGGCTATTAGAATACATATGTATGGTGGTGAAAATGACCAGTATTGATTCTACATAAATATATATATATATATATAATATATATTATATATATAATATATATATTAATATACATATATATATATATATATATAGATATATATATAAATATATATATATGTATGTAGTTAATACTATTGAAGAAAGAAACCTATTCAGAAAAATAAATACTTCTCGAGTAGAGAGCATATCACTTATGGATAAAAGAAGAAAAATCTTATAGAATTCCAGTTAAACATATCACAACACTTATCTTTATTCAAGAACAGTTTGCATTCGACAGAGAGAATATTGTACCTGACGATATGCATGTTAATCGAAATGAACTAATTTAAGTATTATTAAAATACGCTATTGATATTGCAGAAGTTTTGAATTTTTGACGCATGGATGATAATTTTTTCTGAAAATAAGGTGAGAAAATAAAACATCCCAAATAAGAAAATACAGTTTTTTCTTACTAATGTAAAAGCAGGTTTTATACGGATATTTGGAAATGCAAGGAGACTGCTGTTGACACAAGATTGCAAATGCTTAAGCAGCTAGGCAAGAAATTTCTCTTATCTCTCTCACACTCCCTGAATATGGGAGATTGCATTCAAATGCAGAAAGCATCCTGCAGAGATCCCATATAGTAGTTTAGAAATTGATTTCTTCTAGTTTATTTTATTCTAATTTATCTATTTGTTATTTTTATTTAAATGTAGTAGAAATCCTGCAAAGATCCCATATAGTAGTTTAGTAATTGAATTTTTCAGTTTATTTTATTTTATTCTATTTCATTTTTCATTTTTTATTCTATTTTTTTCGGATTTTTCACCTTTCTCAAAAGATGACACGTTGATCATAGAAAATGTATTGCAGATAAATAAGTCATGCAGATAAGCCTATATTCGATTCCTATCCACAGACGATGCTATAAAATTCACGTGTAACCAAACATTTTATTAGACTTCACTTCAATCAGAACAGAGGCTTAATGCGAAACTGATTATTATTAGCAGTTATGTGGACTAAATGAAAACAGAAAATCCTTATTTATCGAAATTAGAGGGGAATTAAAGTTACTTACCGAATCATACCTTTCACGATTTCTTAATTTGGAAAGGATTGTTTTGGCCCAGTATTTGCTTTTGAAGTTTTTTTTTTTTTTTCTTTTACAGAAGAGTGACCTATCATTGCCCAAGCATATTATTTTAAAAACATTAAAGCGGAGAAATAATGATTAGCAGTCAGTGCTAAATCAGGTTATTTATACGGTAACCGTTACATTTCTTAACTGGAGACTAGATTCCTCAGTCAACTTAATCTTAATTAGATCTATAAATACAGATGAAACTGAAAACGGGAACTCGGTTAGAAATGGCAAGAGATAAGCCCTGGCCTCTGCTTTTGAGGCAGACAACAGGTGCCGGGGAAAATCTAATTTATATCATCTTTGTGTCCCCATGGTCTCATAATAACAAATTACTCCCTGTCAAAAAATGTTCTTATGTCTATTTCGTAAATTCTTTAGTATATTAGAAATATATTACTCATCTAGGTAAATGTTGATTAGCTGCAAAAATAAAATACCTATTTTTGAATCTTCAGTTCCTGAAACGAAGTGTCATCTCTTTTTCCCTGAAAACATAAAGAAATTATTATTTATATCAGTTTGCCTTCGATTCATTTAATCCTTTATTTCACACGAAACATCATCTAATGAACCCCGTTTGAGTGTGAGTTTTGCTGCAATTCACCCTTCTCTTTTCAAGCGCGCGGGGGTGAGGGGGTGTAGGGGGAGTTGGGGAAGTGGAGGGAGGGGGGAATCGTCGAAGAAACAAAAAGGTGGAATTATAGTAAATCCTCGAGTATTAAGGAAATTACTCTCTCGAGGGTCATCGTCGACTGTCTCAAGATGCTTCTTCTTCTTCTTCTACTTCTCCTCTCTCGCTGATGGGCGGAAAAGGGTCATGGGTTGCAGAGGAGCTCCTTTCTTTCTTTTTATCATACGAGAGGGCAATTTCCAAGGTTATGAGGTCAGGAGTTTTCAGGCTGGGTATTTTTCCAGATATTTTGCCAGTCGGTCATTTTAGAATGTTCAGTCGTGAGATAGAAAACTTCATAATAAAAAATACTCTATATATAAATATATATACACATATATATATATATATATATATATATATATATATATATATATATATCTATATATATATATATATATATTTATATATATGTGATTGTTTCTACAAAAAATAAACTCAAAGGAACTAATACAGATTTAACTGGCGTCAACATCTCCAATGATAATCAACGATGAAATCTATTGCGTTACGATATATTCCGCTAAATCCTTGTCGGATATCGTTACAAAATTAAATTTTTTACTATGGATTATTATAATATGTACTCATCTATGTATCGTAATAATTCTATTGCTAATAGTATTATATGTATATATGATATCATATATATATATATATATATATATATATATATATATATATGATATATATATATATATATATATATATATATATATAGATATATATATTATATATATTATATATAGATATAGTATAGGTATATATATATATATATATATAGATATATAGATATATATACTATATATATATCTATATACATATATATATATTATATATATATATATATATATATATATATATATGATATAGTATATAGTATAGATATATATATATATATAATATATAAGATATATATATATATATGATATAGATATATATACTATATATATATATATATAGATATATATTCATATATATATATATAGATATATATAGTATAATATACAATTATATTAATATATATATATTATATATATATATATAGATATATATATATATATATATATATATATATATATATATATATATATAGATATATATATATATATATATACGTTATATATTATATATAGTTTTAGATATATAATATATATATATAAAATATATATATATATATATAGACAAATATATAACTATATAGTATATATATATATTACCATACAATACATATACATATTATATATATAGATATATATATATATCTATATAATATATATATATATATATTATATATATATCTTATATATATATATATATATATAATATATAGCATTATATACATATATATATATATATAAAAAACACAAAAAATATATTATATATATATATATATATATCTATATATATATATATATATATATATATATAGATATATATATATATATATATATATATATATATATATATATATATATATATATATATATTATAGATATATATATATATATATATATATTATATATATATATATATTAATATATATATATATATAATATATATATATATTATAAGATATATATATATAGTATATATATATTATATATATATATAGAATATTATATATATATTATATATATGTATATATTATATATATATATATATATATATATAATATATGTATATATATACTATACATATATATATATATAATATATATATGTATATGTATATATCTATAATATATAGATACATATATTATATATATATATATATTATATATATAATATATATATATATATAACATATATATATACAATAATATTATTCTTTACTAAGACTATTGGGAACGCTCAAATCGAAAATAAAACGCGGAAAAGCATCAGGCCCGAAGCATCGTAGGTAACAAACCGGAATTCACTTATAAAGGCGCGTAACTACTTTAGTTTACATTTCGCCCTCTTTTGAATTGGATATTAAATTAAAATGTTGTTGGCTGACGTGAACCGTTGTTGCATTCCCTAAGGGAAAATGCAAAAATATAAAACTTATGGAGTTTTTTTTTTCTCGTTCTTAATGGATGGTCAATGCGTTTAGATGGAAAATGATCCCCGCAGAAATCTAGAATAATAATTAAGCTTTTTGCTGCAACTTCATAAATAAATATCGATTTTTTTCTCGGTGGAAATGCGTATATACTTCAGAAGCGTTGGTAGGAGAGTTAGAGGATAAAATCCAGTAGCTACATGAAGCGAAAAATCCTGCAGCCAGTTAATAATAATAATAAAAATAATAATAATAATAATAATAATAATAATAATTAATAATAATAATAATAATAATAATAATAATAATAATAATAATAATAATAATAATAATAATAATAATAATAATAATAATAATAATGATGATGATAAATAAATACATAAATAAATAGATAAATAAATAACTAGATAAAACTTTTAGAAATTTAAAATATTCCTGTATGATTTTTATGAAGCATACCAAGTGTTTCAAGAAAAGGCCAAAAGGTTTTACAAAAAAAATCATGTAGCAAAAAAAATGTATAAACTCAGAAAAAAATGCTTTCAAAATGAAGGCGCCTAATCATTCTACATCATCGGTTTATGAAAGATGAAAATCATTGCCCGAACAAAGCTATGTAACAGAATAGTACCTAAACTGATACAGAATCATTGATAAATAGTTTGAATATTAAGTAATAATTAGACCTTGGAAAATTACTTGAAAGACCTCAACTCATCACTGAGAAAGAAATCTCCACAGGATTATCTCTTGCTGTTCAGTTCATTACATTATCCAAGGAACATTTTATTGACTCTCTCATTACTATTTCTCCCTTTTGATTGGGTCATCTCCTCAGAATGATCTTCTGTTACTTAAAATACATGCGACCCAATTCGTTAAAATTCATTTCCCACACGATTCAGGCTAATAATTGTGAGCTGTCAGTTCTCACTATAGTCAAGTTCTCTTGGTTAACTTTCTCTATTATTATTATTTTTTTTTTCTCTATCACAGTCCTCCAATTCGACTGGGTGGTATTTATAGTGTGGGGTTCCGGGTTGCATCCTGCCTCCTTAGGAGTCCATCACTTTTCTTACTATGTGCGCCGTTTCTAGGATCACACTCTTCTGCATGAGTCCTGGAGCTACTTCAGTGTCTAGTTTTTCCAGATTCCTTTTCAGGGATCTTGGGATTGTGCCTAGTACTCCTATGATTATGGGTACAATTTCCACTGTCAAATCCCATATCATTCTTATTTCTATTTTCAGATCTTGATACTTATCCATTTTTTTCCTCTCTTTCTCTTCAACTCTGGTGTCCCATGGTATTGCGACATCAATGAGTGATACTTTTTTCTTGATTTTGTCAATCAACGTCACGTCTGGTCTATTTGCACGTATCACCCTATCTGTTCTGATACCATAGTCCCAGAGGATATTTGCCTGATCGTTTTCTATCACTCCTTCAGGTTGGTGCTCGAACCACTTATTACTGCAAGGTAGCTGATGTTTCTTGCACAGGCTCCAGTGGAGGGCTTTTGCCACTGAATCTAGCCTCTTCTTGTACTGGTTCTGTGTAAGTGCCGGACATTCGCTTGCTATGTGGTTTATGGTTTCATTTTTCGTATTGCACTTCCTACAAATGGGAGAGATGTTATTTCCGTCTATCGTTCTTTGAACATGTCTGGTTCTTAGGGCCTGATCTTGTGCCGCTGTTATCATTCCTTCAGTTTCCTTCTTTAGCTCTCCCCTCTGTAGCCATTGCCACGTGTCATCGCTGGCTAGTTTTTTAGCTGTCTCATGTATTGTCCGTGCATTGGTTTGTTGTGCCATTTCTCTGTTCTGTTTGTCATTCTCCTGTCTCTGTATATTTCTGGGTCTTCGTCTACTTTTATTAGTCCTTCTTCCCATGCACTCTTTAGCCACTCGTCTTCACTGGTTTTCAGATATTGCCTCAGTGCTCTGTTCTCGCTGTTGACGCAGTCCTCTATGCTTAGTAGTCCTCTCCCTCCTTCCTTTCGTGTTATGTATAGTCTGTCCATATTTGCTCTTAGGTGTAGTGCTTTGTGTATTGTCATATGTTTCCTCGTTTTCTGATCTATGCTGCAAAGTTCTGCCTTCGTCCATTCCACTATTCCTGTGCTGTATCTGATTACTGCACTGCCCATGTGTTTATGGCTTTTATCATATTTCCGGCGTTGAGTTTTGACGTGAGTATCGCCTTGGGTCTCTGCATATATTCTTTCCTGATCGTGTCCTTCATCTCTTGGTGTTTTATATCCCCTCTTTCCATTATTCCCAGGTATTTACATCCAGTCTCATCTATGTGTTTGATGTTGCTCACATCTGGTAGCTTTATCTCTTCAGTTCTTGTTACTTTGCCCTTTTGTATGTTGACTAAGGCACATTTTTCTATTCCAAACTCCATCCTGATGTCCCCAGATAAAATCCTTACAGTCTGGATTAGGGTATCTATTTCCTTGATGCTCTTACCATACAGCTTGATGTCGTCCATGAACATCAGATGGTTAATTCTGTTGCCTCTTTTCTTGAGTTGGTACCCTGCATCGATCTTCTGCAGTACTTTTGTAATGGGAATCATGGCTACTACGAAGAGTAGTGGGGACAGTGAGTCTCCCTGGAAGATCCCTCTCCTGATATTAACCTCTGCTAGTCTTATTCCAGAGCTTGAAAGTATTGTATTCCAGTTGCGCATTGTATTTTTGAGGAAGCTGATGGTGTTTTCCTCTGCCCCGTATATTTTCAGGCATTCTATTAGCCATGTGTGTGGTATCATGTCGAAGGCTTTCTTATAGTGTACCCATGCCATGCTTAGGTTAGTTTTCCTTCTCCTACTGTTCTTCATTACCATTTTGTCTGTCAGGAGCTGGTCTTTTGTGGCCCTACACTTCCTTCTGCAGCCTTTCTGTTGGTGGGGGATGGTGTTTGTCTCCTCTAGGTAGTTGTATAGCCTTTTACTGATGATACCTGTTAGTAACTTCCACATTATTGGTAGGCAGGTGATAGGCCTGTAGTTACTGGCTATATTTCCCTTACTGAATTGCCACTTCATCTCTCGCCCCCGTCCCCTTAATAAGAGGATGGAGATAGAATACCTTACGGAGACGATACTGAAACAAGAAAGCCTTGGGAATGTGCGCACCACCGACGCCCTTCAACCTCTCCTCTTAGCAGAAGCCCTTACAGACCGAGGAACTCATAAAAGTGACATCGTCGATCGCCATCTGCGGGATGCTGCTAAAAGCTTGAGAGAAAACGAAGACATCACCGTCAGGAGAGCCGACAAGACCGCAGCCCTAGTACTTATCAAGACTACCGAATACAGACAAAAAATCGACGAGATCCTCGCCGATACCACTAAGTTTCAACGCATTACTAAGAACCCCGTAGACGACATTAAACGCGAAGCCAATAAAATTATAAAAACTGTCAACGCAGCCACTAACGCCTTACACTTATCTAGTATTTCTGGAGATTACAACCTCGGGTACATCTACGGTAATGTAAAAACTCACAAACATGGAAACCCTTTAATACTTATCATTAGCCAAATACCAACACCCACATACCACCTTGCTAAACAACTAAATACTATTCTCACCCCCTACATCCCCAGTACACATAGTTTGAAGTCGTCTGCGGAGTTCCTGCAAGCCTTAAGATCCGCGCCTCCTGGAGGCAGTATTGCATCGATGGATGTAGAGTCGCTGTTTACTAACGTTCCTGTAGATGAAACCATCGAAATGATCCTTGAACGTGTCTACAGAGACCCATCAACCGACTGAATATCCCCGAGCACGCCCTTCGCTCTCTGCTGGAAATATGCACCAAGAAGGCTCCCTTCATTAACCACCATGGCCATATGTACTTAACATATCGATGGTGTAGCGATGGGATCCCCCCTCGGGGTCTTGTTTACGAACTTTTATATGGGCATAGTGGAGGAGCGTGTCTTTAGGAGCATTAGGAAGCCATCTATATACGTAAGATATATAGATGACACTTTCATCCAAGCAGGAACGAGGGAGGAGATCGAGGAAATACGTCAAACCTTCCATACCCACAGCCGTTTACGATTTACCATCGAATATAGCCGTGATGGTCGTCTTCCCTTCCTGGACGTCTTGGTTGAACAGAAGGAGGGTGCGTTCGCTACAAGGGTTTACACGAATCCCACGAACCTGGGAATGTGTCTGAACGGCGAGAGTGAATGCCCTGAACGCTATAAGGACACCGCCATCAGCGCCTACGTCAGGAGAGCTCTTTCCCATTGTTCAGCATGGTCAGACACCCATAAGGACATGGAACGTGCAGCCCAGGTCCTAGTAAACAACGGACACACCAACCGAAGCATCCAGAACGTCTTCAGGAAGAGCATGGAAAAATGGTACCTACAGGAACCCCGCCCAGACCCCCAACAGAAAATTAATTTTTTCTACAAGGGCACCTTCCATCGGCGATATAAAGAAGACGAGCGAGCCCTACGGGAAATAATCAGGAATCACGTTTCCCCGACCGACAACAACAAGCAGATCAACTTGATCATATTTTATACAAGTAAAAAAACATGCAGTCTTATTATGAAGAACAACCCCGCACCGTCGCAGGATCCCTTGAAGAGGACGAACGTCATTTACAGATACACGTGCCCAATCCGAGGATGCCTCGGAACTTACATCGGGATGACGTTAATGCGCCTCTCCAAGAGGATCTCCTGTCACGCGCAGGAAGGAGCAGTATTCAATCATGCAAGGACTGCACATAATAAAAGAATCCGCCGCAGCGACATCGTCGGTAACTTCGAGGTTATCGACCAAGCACCCGATCTACGTCGTTTGCGAATCTTAGAAGCGCTGCACATCGTGAGGGAGAAGCCCTGTTTGAACGTCACACAGGAGACCTTCCTCCTCCCCACCGCCGTCAGGACCAGAGGGATCCTGAGGATGATAGAAGCGTTAGCTCTCATCCTGAGGACGTCCCTAGTAACCCTGAGGGTGATCGCAGCTCAAGCTCTCGCCCTGAGGACGACCTGGTAGCACGCCCTTCGAGGGGACCTCCACCATCACCAATAAGGATGAGGCTCCGCCCACGAAGAGGACAGCCAACCAGCAACGGGCCCCCTGATGACATTGCTCGTGACGTCACAGGTATTGCCCAATGAAAAGTGAGGTACCCATTTCTTCAATCCACCCGAATGCAATAAATAGTGTGAATACATCTGACACAGACCATTGCACTCAGCGATCCCGTCCCGAAGATGGCCCCCTGACAACTACGGCCTGTTCCCGACCTACGAAACGCACCTGTATACCTGTTGACGACCCCAGCCTGTTATTATGATTATTATTATTATTATTATTATTATTATTATTATTATTATTATTATTATTCAAGTTTTTTTTTATTTCTATTATTTTTATTATTGTATTATTACTTTTTTATTACGAATTTTACTTTTATACTTTATTTTTTCTTACTAGTTTTCGAATTATCTAATATTTTTATTATAATTTTTATTATTTTCATTATTTTTATATCCTTTTTTGAACTTTTTCCCACGATAACGGTGAATAAAATGTTCAAGATCGTTTCTCAAGAGAGAGAGAGAGAGAGAGACGAAGTATTCCGTCCTCTGCATCGTACTTTGAGGATGAAATCAGCTGATCAGTTAAAAAAATAAATAAATAAAAGTTCCGCTTTCAAGAAGGCCAATAATTATAAACAGTCAGTCACGCTCTCTGCTAATTTATACCTAAAATCTCAATAATGTTAGAATTGGAGGAGTTCCTGCAGTGACCGTGAATTGTTGGTACCTACTGGAATGTATCGGCATTACTTTGCAGACGAGGGGATGGATATAGTATTCTAACGTATGTTTTACACAAAATAAATGATTATTGCTATAATACACGAACGTAATTTGGGGGTTGGGTTCCTTATCATATCCAACATCATGCAAGAAAATTTGTTGAGCGTCTTAATGAAGGCAGAACATATCCTGCGAATTTATCACTGAAGTTGTTATTATTATTATTATTATTATTATTATTATTATTATTATTATACGAGCAAGAAGATATACAACAAAAGAGAATACCTTCTACAAACTAAAATCAAATACTTACAATGACACTGTCCTAAAAGCGGGACTTCTTCCATGTTATTATTATTATTATTATTATTATTATTATTATTATTATTATTATTATTATCACAGTCATCCTATTCGACTGGGTGGTTTTCATAGCGTGGGGTTCCTGTTGGCATCCTGCCTCCTTAGGAGTCCATCACTTATCTCACTGTGTGTGTGGTGTTTCTAGGAGCCCACTCTATTATTATTATTATTATTATTATTATTATTATTATTATTATTATTATTATGGGAGAAAATTTAAAACGTTAACATGAGCATCTGTGTCCTTAGTCAAAAGCTAAGGAGTTGGCATTGAAAAGACGGTCTTGAAGGGTACTACCAACTCCTATTACTTCAGTGCCTAAAGCGCTTCTCTCTTTTTGTGAATTCAGTCAAGGCCCTACTGAACCTGTGGCTGGGGAAAATAGAGTAAGGAGGGTGGTTGGGCGGGGGGTGTGGGGGGAAGGGGTGGGGGGAGGGGGCGCGCGTGGTTGGTTACAGGACGGGAGGCATTAGTGGCCGGCAGGTATTCTACTAAAGATGGTAATTCTGTTCTACGTAAAAATGTCAAGTCGATAGACATTTTCAGTGTTACATATCCACAAATCCAATAGCTTGCTCGTATTATGGGCTATACATTATATTTATATATATATATATATATATATATATATATATATATATTATATATATAATATTAAATATATGTTGTATGTTATATATATTAGATATTATATATATATATATATATATAATATATATATATTATATATATATTATATATATATGGGTGTTAGTATGTATGAATAATAACACTTGATTTAGTGAACTCTTAAAAACTATCCAAATCACCTTCCGGAAAGGAAATAATTATTGCATGTGGAATAGTCTCTGAGTACTAGGTAACAATTTTGAATGATCACACATAGCCGCATTAAAAAAAAAAAACATCACATTATTTATTGATAGTGGCGACAAACTCAATAACGACTTGCAAAGTAAATAAATGGTTCCTTCCTGGAATTTGATCAGTGGTTGAAACTGGAAAGTTCATAACTGGAAATCGACTATCTAGCTGGTATATCCAGACTGAACTACTACTAGTATATATATGTATGTGTGTGTGTGTGTGTGTGTGTGTGTATGAGTGTGTGTGTGTATGCACACATTACACCAAGAGGAAGCCTACGATAGAATCCCAAGAGATGTGAGGTTTTATTGTTTTAGGAAGAGGATAGACAATATATTTATCTATCTATCTATCTATATATCTATCTATCTATCTATCTATCTATCTATCTATATAGGTAGATAGATAGATAGATAGTCTTTCGTGTATTCCTTTACAACTATTCTACATACAATCCTCCTTTGTATATTTACGTCAAGGCTTCAGAAAATCAGTCCTGGCCACACATTGTCTTATAAATGAAAATTAAAATACTCTTCTTCCATTTTTTTCAGTTTCTACCGCCATCTCCTTGTTACGAGGAAGGGCGGAAAAGGGAGAGTTACGATATCCTATAATGAAGTTTTCAAGAAAAAAGAAAAAGTCTTGCTTCTTTTCTCCCTCCACGAATCTCGACTAATAGGTCCTCTATTGGAAGAGTAAACAACTCCAAGCGTCTATAAACTTTTATGGGATGTCTGGTATTTTTCAAGGGGAAAGTCCTTTTTTTTTTTTTTTTTTTTTTTTGCAATGTACGAAAACTATTTTTCCCGAAATTCGGGGAATTAAAGTTGTGGTTTTTATAATTCCCGTTGCTAATCGGTTAAGATGTAAAATCACTCTTTAATAAAAAGAAAGAAAAAAAAAAGATACTAACGTTTAAAATTCAGGAAGTAGTGTGCTATGTCCAAAGCATTTTTATGATTCAGGAAAAATACAAAATACAGCTAAAGAACCTATCTCATATTGAAGACTTATATTCGATAAGACGTTATATCGTTTTTTTTTTTTAAGAGGTACTAACGTTTAAAATTCAGGAAGAAGTGTGCGATGTTCAAGGTATTTTTAGGATTTAGGAAAAATACAAAATAGAGCTAAAGAACACTATCTCCTATTGAAGACGTATATTCGGTTAAGATGTTGAAGCAGTCTTTTAAAAAAAGGTACTAACGTTTAAAATTCAGGAAGTAGTGTGCTATGACAAAAGCAGTTTTATGATTTAGGAAAAAAACAAAATACAGCTAAAGAACCTATCTCATATTGAAGACGTAGTATATTCGGTTAAGATGTTAAATCAGTCTTTTAAAACGAGATACTAACGTTTAAAATTCAGGAAGGTATTTTTTATGATTTAGGAAAAATACAAAACACAGCTAAAGAACCCTATCTCATATTGAAGACTCATATTAGGTTAAGACGTTATATCGGTCTTTTTTTTTTTTTTTAAGGAGCTACTACGTTTAAAATCCAGGAAGTATTGTGCGATTTTCAAGGTATTTTTATGATTTAGGAAAGATACGGAATAGAACTAAAAGAATCCTCTCTCATATTGAAAACGTATATTCGGTTAGGACGTTATGTCGGTCCTTTGAAAGGAGGTACCGACATTTAAAATTCAGGAAGTAGTGTGCGGTGTTCAAGGTATTTTTATAGTTTAGGTATTTTGAAAGTTTATGTAACATACAAAATATATATAAAGAACACTATCTCATAATGAAGACGTAAAATTTCTGAGTCTTAGAACAAGGATAGACTTTCTCAAGCAACATTCTCTTCCACAATGATAATTAAGTATTAGCGGGATCAGGGGACACAGCAGAAATAATCTATGAATTTGATATTCTACGGAATCTTTAATTCCATAGAAGTCTTCACGTATCATTCTCCTAAATGTAAAATCCAGAAAAGCCTCATCATTTTAATATATTGTGATGATCACCTATATTATCTCATTTTGTATCGAGTCTCTTTAGAATAATAACAATTCATAAACTGTTGCATTCTGCATTGGCAGTGCATCACATGCAACAAAGATTCCTTATACGAAAATGAAAGAATTTTGAATCTGCAGTAAAGCGAAGACTGTTAAATTATGGGTCATAATTATTACTTCCCATTAGTAAGGCGCTTGATCACTTTTATCGGGTTTCTCATTGTTTTCAAGACGCTGTAGTCCATATTAATAATGATCTTGGCTTTATCATATCATTAGAACTTACTTTTAACTCTTGGGTTTCTGAGTTTATGGGATTTCGGGGTTCAGTCTCGTCTTCATAAGTAATTTTCTTATCGATCCAGGAAGAGAATGATAATCTGGTTCGTTTATTGGGATAGAAATAAAAAGACGTTGTACCTACTACAGATTTATTTTTTTTTATCGTTTATTAACTTCCTTTCCTATGTTTCTGTTGTGGCTTGTGAACGGACACTATCGCGAGCTTCCACACATCATCCACACGCAAAAAAATTATTATATATATATATATATATATATATATATATATATATATCTATATATATATATATATCATATATATAAATTAAACCTTATATCTTGGTATATTCACTGAGCATTACTAAAAGGATATGATTTTCATTCACAGATGGTTTACATAAGGAATCTGCTTATGTAATCAGTATTTGAATATATAATATATATATATATATATATATATATATATATATATATATATATATATATATATATACATATAATATATATATATATATATATATATATATATATATCATCTTGATCTGGGATCTGATGTTCTTAACTTATTACCTGAAGGATTCGAATTATAGAAATAAAAGAAAAAATGAACAGTGATATGACACAACTACCATACTAAAAAAAATAAATGAACAAATAAAAATTGGTATCTATGAAACTTTATAGTTATATTAAGATGTTTACTCGTCTAGACACTGAGAGAGAGAAAAAAAAAATATGAGACATTCCTCCCGAACTCTAAACGACAGATTGTGGTATTTTCCAGCGTTTACGCTCACTCATAACAAGGAGCTTAAATAGAATACGAAGCAAGTCCTTCCCTAGTGGGGAAAACATGGTCTTCGGGTACACATTTGCTGATGACGTCTCATTAATGAGAGAGCGACAAAAGGGTGAGGCAACGTCAAGCAAACGCGACGATAATGAGGACGAGAAAAAAAAAAAACCAAGAAGCACAATAGGGGAATATCTCCCAGAGGTTAAGTTTGGACGTGGTCATGACTGTCGGTTCTCTACAGAGGGATTTGCTATCCATTTCAGGCACAGCGCCTCATTGTTTTTCTCAAATATCTTTCAAGCTAATGATTCCATCGGAATGGTGCTTTGACACGGTGTACAAGACACCTCCCGCTAAATTTTGGTAACATAGTGCATCGTCAAATGGTTAAGTATATCTTAGTTTTTTCCAGACTGCTGGGCTGATTCAGAGCTCTCTTAGGGCTGGCCCGAAGGATTAGATTTTTACGTGGCTAGGAACCAATTGGTTACCTAGCAACGGGACCTACAGCTTATCGTGGGATCCACACCACATCGAGAAAATGAATTTCTATCATCAGAAATAAATTCCTCTAATTCTGCTTTGGGAGAGCGGGGAATCGAACCCGGACCCAGAGATTGGTAGTCAAGAAGTAACCGACTCGTCCAACGAGGAACTATCGTCAAATAGTGTTGGATAAGGTGTTTAGTCTTGACTTTTAGAGGCAAAGTGGCTCGAGTCAACGGGAGTAATCTACACAATCGAACGTCCACTGTACCACTCTATATAGTATTCATCATATACTGTTTTGTAGGTTAAGTAGTGTGATTTAACTACGGTTACCTTTTTTTACCTGCTCAAAGTCAACACGTCGATAAGAGGGGTAAAGGACTGAAGTCGAGCTCATGATAGTAGGTACTTTATCTGGGTGAACAAGGTGAAGGTCATACGCTCTTTAGCCTACTCCCATCTATATTACTTAGGAAAATACAATGGCAATAATCAAATGAAGACAGAATCTGCAGAAAAAAATCAACATATATATAACATCCAGTATTACTGAATATATTATAACAGACATTCCTCTAACCTTAGTAGTTGTTTAGCTCAGATGTAACCTACTCCCATTTATATTACTTAAGAAAATACAATAGCAATAATCAAATGAACACAGACTCTACAAAAATGCAACATATCTATAACATCCAGTATTACTGAATATATTATAACAGACAGTCCTCTAACCTTAGTAGTTGTTTAGATCAGATTTAACATACACACATTTATATCTAACATTCAGTATTACTCAATAAATTAAAAGAGACAGTCCTCTAGCCTTCATAGTTCTTTAGATCTGAGGGGAGAGGGACAGACGGACAGACAAAGGCGGCACAATCGTTTTCCTTTACAGGGAACTAACACAGCAGCCTTTGTCAATTAACATTGTTTTACAGGAAAATAATCTGACGCCCAATAGAGAACAGCACGACATATGACATTTTAAAAAATCCCAGTGAAAGCCATTTTAACTTCTTTTCCTTAATCTTAACTCATTCGTTTTCTACACCATACTCAGATATTTACCCTTGACATAATACTTATCGGTCTTTAAAAAACGTTATTTCCTATATTTTCAGGCGTGACCTTTAACCTCTGCTATCGCTGATACCGTCGTAATCCAGTAAAAACAAAACTGCCCCCAAAAAATATGGTCTTTATCCCCTTGAATCTCGGAGGACAACTTTACCGTCAATATTACAGAAAACTCTCCCTGATAAATACCAGATATCCCATAAAACTTTATGGACCGGCTGAGATGTTTACTCTTCCAATAAGGGCTCTGTTAGTCGAGGCCGGGAGAGAGAGAGAGAGTGGGGAAAGAAACAAGATCTTTTTGGAAAACTACATAATGGTATGCGTTTCCTCCCACTTTCCAACCACCTTCAGAACATAGATGGGAATAGAAAGTTACGTTAGATTCATTGCTGCGCTCAAGTCCTTTGTGTTCATAAGCCATTGTGGGTGTCGTGCGTACATTTCTGAAAACATGTCGTTAATATACAGATATATAATATACACAAGGCGTCAGACGAAGAAAAATGAAGTATCTAATGAATGGAAATTATATTCTGGGCAGATCTGGTTAGTTCATTCTTTACAAAATGATGATACATTGACAGATACGATATAATTCCAAGTGACTTAACATTTATGGAGTAGAGAAATTGATTAACTCACTCATGATGTCTAGCAATGTACAAATTAAGCATTCCCCGTAGTGACAGTGCCATCACTGCAGCTCACATGGTGAACTGTAGACATTCTTGTAAAATGTTGGCAGCTTTCCTTTATTGCTCTTATCTGCAACAGAACTTCAGCTTTTCCCGTTTTCTTTCTTCAACCTTCCTGTCCAACCTATCTAATTATTGCTTCTTACTGTAGAGTTTTCTCCATCTTCTGCTTTTAGATCTGTCTACTTTATCTCCTTTGTCATCTGGATCTATTCACCTACATGTCTAATTTCATTAACTTTGTAGTAGAGAAGAAAAAACTTCATCTCCGTTGTCCTCTGGATTTGTTCATCTACATGTCCAACTTCATTAACTTTGTTGTAGAGAACAAAAAACTTCATATCCTTTGTCATCTGAACCTCTTCATCTTGCTGTCCAACTTCATTAACTTTGTAGTAAAGAACAAAAAACTTCATCTCCTTTGTCACCTGGATATCTTCATCTTGCAGTCCAACTTCATTAACTTTGCAGTAAAGAACAAAAAACTTCATCTCCTTTGTCACCTGGATATCTTCATCTTGCTGTCCAACTTCATTAACTTTGTAGTAGAGAAGAAAAAACTTCATCTCCTTTGTCATCTGGATCTCTTCATCTAGATGTCCAACTTCATTAACTTTGTAGTAGAGAATAAAAAAACTTCATCTCCGTTGTCGTCTGGACCTCTTCATCTAGATGTCCAACTTCATTAACTTTGTAGTAGAGAAGAAAAAACTTCATCTCCTTTGTCATCTGGACCTCTTCATCTTGCTGTACAACTTCTTTAACTTTGTAGTATAGAATAAAAAAACTTCATCTCCTTTGTCACCTGGATATTTTCATCTTGCTGTCCAACTTCATTAACTTTGTAGTAGAGAACTAAAAACTTCATCTTCTTTGTCGTCTGAAAAAAAACTTCATCTACTTTTTGTCATCTGGATTCTCTTCATTCTAGATGTCCAATTCATTAACTTTTGTAGTAGAGAATAAAAAAAACTTCATCTCCTTGTCACCTGATATTTTCGATTCTGCTGTCCACTTCATTACTTGTGTAGGTAGAGAATAAAAAAAACTTCATCTCCTTTTCATCTGGATCTCTTCATTAGATGTCAACTCATTAACTTTGTAGCTAGAGAATAAAAAACTTCATCTCCTTTGTCAATCTGGATCTCATTCATCTAGATGCCAACTTCATTAACTTTGTTAGTAGAGATAAAAAAACTTCATCTCTTTGTCACCTGGAATGTCATCTTGCTTGTCCACTTCATTAACTTTTTAGTAGAGAATTAAAAAACTTCATCTCTTTGTCACCTGGATATTTTCATCTTGCTGCCAACTTTCATTAACTTTGTACGTAGAGAATATAAACCTCATTCTCCTTTGTCATCTGGATCTCTTCATCTAGATGTCCAACTTCATTAACTTTGTAGTAGAGAATAAAAAAACTTCATCTCCTTTGTCATCTGGATCTCTTCATCTAGATGTCCAACTTCATTAACTTTCGTTATAGAATAAAAAAAACTCCATCTCCTTTGTCCATCTGATCTCTTCATCAGATGTCAAAAAAACTTCATTAACTTTGTAGTAGAGGAATACTTTCTCCTTTTGTCACCTGGATATTTTCATCTTGCTGTCCAACTTCATTAACTTTGTAGTAGAGAATAAAAAAACTTCATCTCCTTTGTCACCTGGATATTTTCATCTTGCTGTCCAACTTCATTAACTTTGTAGTAGAGAATAAAAAAACTTCATCTCCTTTGTCATCTGGATCTCTTCATCTAGATGTCCAACTTCATTAACTTTGTAGTAGAGAATAAAAAAAACTTCATCTCCTTTGTCATCTGGATCTCTTCATCTAGATGTCCAACTTCATTAACTTTGTAGTAGAGAATAAAAAAACTTCATCTCCTTTGTCGTCTGGATCTCTTCATCTTGCTGCCCAACTTCAATGAACTTTGTAGTAAGGAAGAAGAAACTTCATCTCCTTTGTTATCTGGATCTCTTCATCTAGATGTCCAATTTCAATCAACTTTGTAGCAGAGAACAACCTTCATCTCCTTGTCGTCTGCCATCTCTGCATCTTGCGTCCAATTTCAATCAACTTTGTAGCAGAGAACAATGTAATCCTTCTAAGATTGTATTATATCGTTTTTTAAGATTCTGTAACAAAAAAATACAAAATTAAATAAAAACTATTGGGTTGGCTTGGTCTGTCCGTCCGCACTTTTCTGTCCGCCCTTGATCTTCAAAGTTACTTAGGCTACAGAGCTGCAAATTGGTCTGTTGATCATCGACCCTCAAATCATCAGACATACCAGATTGCAGCACTCTAACCTCAGTATTTCTTATCTTTTTTAAGGTTAAAGTTACCCTGATCTTGCATCTGCCACCGCAACAACACAGGCCACCGCTGTAAGTTAAGAAGTTAATGGGCTGAATTTTATACAGCAACAGAAAACTCAACTTGGTGCATTTTTGTTATTGGTTTTATCAACTCCGGAATAAACTATTGTCAAGAGGTTCGCCTGCTTTAAAAACATTATGCAACGCTATGGTAAGAAATGGCAAAGAAAGACACAGTACCATAATAGGAAATGTATATAGATATTTGAAAATACCGAAGCCCTATTTCCAACGCTACATTATATAAAGCAGCATCTTCCCTGTCCACTC
>NC_087205.1:26777809-26795309 GCF_015104395.2 Macrobrachium nipponense | reverse complement strand
CATCTCATTTTTTAACTCTTTTACACCATATTACAGATGAAAATATATTTGTTATTTTATCTCTGATGTGCATTCATCATTCACTCATCAATTTATAATAGTAAGTTTGAACACAGCATTTTCATATGTAACAGTCTTTATTATTATAATTATTATTTCAAGAACAGCCATTATCTGAAACCCTTGTTTTACAGTAAACCAGTCTTTACAATCAGTATATTCCGGACAGCCATGTACTTTTCCATAAAAAAACTCTAATTACTCTCAGAAATACCTTGTGCACTATACGCTCCAAGTATCCTTTACATCGGATCTCAATTACTTGTTTTTATGAACTAATTATCTTTCTAAAAGTCTCAAGCTTTTATTTTTTTGATACAGCAAACACTTAATTTCCACATATTTGTGTTGTTTAAATCAATTAATACTTCTAGTAGTATTACTTACTCAATGAAAATTTCACCAAACACCTTCTAGTTATACTAAGTAATAAAATTTTCGCCCTCTGCTTTTATTTTTCTTTTAAGTTAATGTAAGAAAAGGATCAGATACACATCCAAAGATTTTTTGTTTTTTGTTTACTCGTAAATCCATAAAATCGTCATTATATATACTGTGTAATATACCTCAGTCTACGACATTCACTGCATCACTAAGCACTATAAGTGACAGTTCTATCTCTTTTTTTTTTTTTCTTTTTTTTTAGCCCTATATTCCAAACAACGAATCTCCTTTCAGAAGACTGTATCTTCAGATCAAGACTGTTTCTACAGATCTAGCAATCGCCTCCTATCTAGGCCACTCCAAACTTACCGACCATTCTGTCGCCTACTCTGAACTATACCTATCACAGAATCAGACTCCCCATGAGATTTTCTCTCGCATCCTAATTCATTTCTATTCCTGGACCGTGAGCATTTGATGCCATATCTTTTTCTAATGTCATTCTCACAGGTTAAACCCAGCATCTTTTGTTTACAAAATGACTCAATCAATTTACAGGCAAGAGATGACATTCTTATATTTTAAATCAATCATGACCATATGACCCTACACTGAACTATGCATCCAAAAGTCATGTGGAGTAACATGTCTTGATCTCTACATCCAAATACGTCTTTTCTATATGAATACCTAAAGACACAGGATACAAACTTTTCAAACTGTTTGTTAGCACAGGTTTTCTGGGGTTTTACTTTTAAATCGTTTTATTCATCTACACAAATGACCATATGACTGATCATTTGACCAAATGAGCAATTCCAGAACTGATGGGGGAACTAGAAATCTAAGAGGTCATTCAGCATCAAGCAGGAGACTAGACTAGGGATTATGATGGAGACAAGAAATATATTACTTCTCTTTTAATTCCCCCAAGTGGTATCTCATGATCGAATTGTGCCATCAAGAAGGGTTATAATCCCTTGAAATATTATGCCTGTACCCCTGGCTTATCTTTTTTATTTTTTATATTTTATTGGAAAAATACATTAAAGCAAAATTATAGTTATGTCAAGGTATTTACATAATTTATATTTTATAAATGTTCCTCATATAACATCTACCTTGTATTTAATAAAAAAAATTTCTTTAGCCTATAACCAAATACAATACTTTGCCATTAACGTTTAAAATGATTAGAGGGGAAAAGCTCTCAAATAAGGTTAATATCTCACATGGTTATCGCAACTTCTTAAAAATATCTAAAGTAAATATCTGTTGAAAATGTTATTAAAAGACTTTCCATTTCTATTTTAAGGTATTCGTTGAAAAACTTATAATCACGGGACATTTTACCAAGAATATTCCAGTGTTCAGCTGGTCTAAATCAAAGAAAAAACATACATGGCATTTCTAACTAAGGCTTCCTTTCCATGATATCATTTTATATTAATATAACTTGATATTAGTACAGCATTTAAAATTATGCAATACAGTTCATCCTCGGGATTCCTGTGCTGTTAATGTGATATATGATATATGTTCCATGATGAATTAATAACTAAAATATAAAGGGAAACTTTATTTTATTATCTCTGTCTCTAAGGAACCGTTCGTGTACTGCTAATGTGAAGTGTGTTCCATGATGAATTAATAACTGAAGATATAAAGGGAACTTCAATAAGAGAGTTACGTAACATTTATTTTATTATTTCTGTCTCCAAGGAAACAATACTATAACTCGGGATATAAGATGATAATCATAAAGAAGTTAGTGCATGTACAATTTCCCGTCAGCAAACCCTTCCTCCTCCTCAAAGCGATAGAGACAGAGGCTCGAGTTAAAAAAACAAGAGGCAGAATTAGAGTAAATCCTGCAGTGTTAAGGAAATTACTCCTTCGAGGCTTATCCGAGCTATCTCGACATCCTTCTTCTCTCTTGTGGAAGGGTAGAACTGGAACAAGGGCAGAGGAAGAAGATTTTATCTTTTTTTTTTTTTATCTCATGAGAGGTCACTTTTCTAAGTTATGTGAGTTCAGTTTTTTTTTTTTTTTTCAGGCTGAACGTTTTTCGGATATTTCAGCTTGTACATCCCGGATGTTCGTTTACCCAGATTCTTTCGAGAAGAGAGAGAGAGAGAGAGAGAGAGAGAGAGAGAGAGAGAGAGAGAGAGAGAGAGAGAAAGAGAGATTTGTTAAACGAGAAGACATATGGCGAAACCCAACCAGAGAGACAAGGAGCAAAATTTTGCTTATAAAACAAATATTCGGTGCGTAGAACATTTTTGGTGAATATATGCATGTTTGTATATATATTCTAATATATATATATATATATATATATATATATATATATATATATACTATATATAAATATATATATATATATTATTCAATCTCAGTTTAAATCTATGAAAGAGATATAGCTGGATTTTCATTAGAAAAAAAAAAAGTCCCAAAATTCTAAGACTTTCTATAAAATGTTTTGGAGTTCTATGTGTTCATTAGTATCCACCAGCGCTTCCCCTAAATCAAGATCTTAACCTCAAATAATCGTCTTTGCAACTTAAAATATAATTGAGTTTCCAGCATAATAAAAATCCAGCCTCTGGACGTAAGAGCGATGTCTCGCATTCTTTGGTAGAAAGCTCTTAGACTCACAGTGGATGAATTTACCATTGTCTATTTTGAGTCTTTTTTTTTATTTATTTATTTATCTATTTTTTGACCAGTGCCTCTACATATGAAGACTTGAGACACCTGAGAGGATTCTGGCGTATTTATGAGATTTTTGCCACCTTGAAGTAATGAACATTTCTGAAGAAGTAAAACATTAAGAAATGGAAATGTAAAGAGTAAACTAAATACGACAAATCATAAGGCTCGTTATCTATTCATGAGAATCAAATAGAAGGCTTCACTTCAATTATACATCTAACGTTAGAGAGTAAACTGTGTGCGTGATTTTTATGGCTGAGAATGAATATTGGAATGATGAGAACTTCGATTTTGGCTGATATTCCTCGTAGTCGGGAGATAAAGAAACTCATTTAATGAGCAATAAAGTTTAGGGACAGCATAATTTATACCTGACGTATTTTATGGCCTACTTCTTCTATTATATGGTTATATATATATATATATATATATATATATATATATATATATAATATATATATATATATATATATATCTGTGTGTGTGTATATGTGTGTGTACTTTGTTTATTAGAAAACATGCTTAATATAATCGTATTATCCCCCAACTACACAAACCTTGTCTTTCCCTACTGTTCATGACAAATGTAGCCCAATTTTTCTCTGGATTTCCCAACCATAAGCTGAAGTTAATTTAAATTTTCTTATTTGTTTGTTTGTTCGTCTGTTTGTATTGTGTTTTTACGTTGCATGAAACCAGTGGTTATTTAGCAACGAGACCAACGGCTTTACGATTTGATTTTCTTATTTTTTTCCGTTATTTTTATGTACAAAATATACGTGATACTTTTAAGAAAACGAAAAAAAGAAAAGAAATTTCTAAGAAGAAAAAGATCATTCTTGTTTTTCAATTTTCCATACAAGACCGAACATTTAAATGGGTCCTCAGATATCATCAGAAAGCGTCTCTGAAGTTTGAACTGAGCTGAACTAATCTGAATATAGAATTTAGGCCAAAGGTCAAGCACTGGGATCTATGAGGTCATTCAGCGCTGAAATGGAAATTGACAGTAAAAGGTTTGAAAGGTGTAACAGGAGGAAAATCTCAAAGCAGTTGCACTAATAATCAAGTACTATTAGAATAGGGTGGAGAGTAAGATGAAGAAAGTCTCAAAAACTTCTTATACAAAAAGCTCAGTTAGACAGTCACCTTACCTATGGTAAACTAGGGAATGTCCATACTAACGACATAAGTTGAAGCATAACTGTGATTTATTAAGAAATGTGGAGTAACTAGAAATATGGCGTTAATTTTTTCCTACTCTATTTTTCTGTTTACGATACGAATTAAGAACCAAACAAGCAGACCCGTCACTACTACAGGTTGCTTAAATGGGTCACGAAACTTCAACTATAATAATTATTAAGACCCGTAATTAACTGGTAGAAAAAAAAGACTATTCAGCCTTTGGGGGAAAAAATCTAATTGGATGTCTATTGATTCGACCCACACTTAATTAGATTTGATGTGTGCGGTCGTTTTTTCTAAGAGGTCCGCGATAAAGAAATGAAGGTTTTCATTCTAGAGCGATTAATCTTGTTTTTATTTTTTTTTTTTATTTGTGAGTGAACGAACGAAAACACGACTGGACGAAAAACATCACGATCAAATATTTGGTGCTGACTCTTACTATCCAACTCGTACTACATAGGCCAATACAGTCTAAACTAACACAAAGATACTCAAGTTCAGATCATCACAATGATATTCCGTTCCATTCTAAATAGTTTCGATTTCAGTGTGTTAAAAAACGGCTGAATTAAACAGACTCTGTCAATATGCACAGTACTACTACGAAGGTCTACGCCATAGAAAACAGTGTAATAATCTTTCCTGTACCGAGCACTATATCTAGGTAACTGCGTACACGGCAAACGGTAAATATTTTTCACAGAGTCCTTAGCATGATGAGTTATTTATAAAAAGTAAAGAGAGATCTCCTCGCTAGTTCCATTTATTACTGCAGTATTACTTAAGCCAGTAACGTGTAAGAGTAAAATATAATTTTGTTACTTTTTTGAACTTGAATTTATCAATTTAACTTACACTCATACACACAAATACTACATACATTACACACATCATATATATGTGTGTAGGTATGTGCGCGCATGTGTGCCCATTTGGGTGTGTAATAACGAAATGCATACATGTGCTTAAGTGTAAAAACATGGCAAAAAAATCAATTAAAAGCAATAAATCACTGTCATACGCAATACTGCACTAATGGCATATTGCAAGTGAAGTTAATATATATATATATATATATACTATATATATATAATATAATATATTAATATAGAAATATATATATATATATATATATATAATACATACATATATATATACATATATATATATATATATATATATATATATATATATATATATATGTGTGTGTGTGTGTATATATATAATATGATGGTTGTGTTTGTGTGTTAATAATTTTCAACTTGCACAGAATGATGAAAATATTAAAAGAATTCATACATTTGTTTAGTTCTCTTCATGAGTCCTTTTCAATATATATATATATATATATATATATATATATATATATATATATATATATATATATATATATGCATTTACCTATAAAAGCATATATATACTCTTTATAACCATACATTTGAGAAACTCATTTTAAAAAAACCTTAATCCTATTATCTAAAGTAAGTGATGCCCTAGGCATACAAATGCAAATTCTAATTGAAAAATACTATAACAATGTTTACATTGACACATTATAATAGAATATCTATATAACTTTGTAGGGCAAAAATATGACGGAAAAGAGAGAAATATGTGACTGAAATATCACTGATAAAAAAAATATAAACTTTAGGGCAACAGAAAATAAAATATGTTTTTCCTTTGACACGTCTCATCAATATACTCTGATGAACAGAAACCTTTGTGAACTCTATAAGCCTTTTAGTGTTTTGAGGGAGGGACTCATGTTATTTAGAGAAGTGCATTAACATCCGTCATAACAAATAAATTGACATCAAAGTCCATTTCCCAATTGAACTAAATACACGCGACTTATTAAATGTACTTCAAAAGGAAACATTTCTTTTCGTAAGGACCTAAAATCAAACAGCTGGATGTTTCTTAGATATTGAAACCCCCCCCCACACCAAGGGTTTTAACCCGGTATGTATCCACCTTTGTGGAGTGTTTAGTAATACTAGCAAACATATGTATACAGAAATTATGTATCAAAATTCGTAAAGAAACTAAGTCAACAGGGCATATAACCAGCCTCGTGTCTTGGTCAGAACCAGCTCCGTTTCAGGGAATCCCTTCTCATCCCCACCCCCTTCGGAGATGGGGGGGAGGAGGTAGGATGAAACCCCATCATAAACCATCTAAGGGGTCCCCACTATAACCCTGCCAACTTTTATGCCCATCGGCCCAGCCGTTTGGCCAGGATTAAATGACAGACGGACGGACAGACATTACGCCCATTATAGTAGGATAGTAGATTCACATCAACCGTGCATTTCTGATGTCTAGGCCAGTCCCTTACGACGCTCCTGATTGGATATTGATGAGCCAATCACAGGGCTGGAAGCTCTCAGTTTCTCTCTTGAGAGAGAGTTCACATAGGCAGGATATATGTTCCACCTCTTGAGGGATACTTTTGAAAGACGTATCCCTCAGGAGAGGTGGAACATACGTCCATCATGCTTATGTGAACTCTCTCGAGAGACTGAGAATTTCTAGCCCTGTGATTGGCTTATCAACAGCCAATCAGGAACGTCGTAAGGGACTGGCCTAGACATCAGGTGCACGGTTGATGTGAATCCACTATAGCCCGTTGGGGATTAACGTAAAAAAATAGAAGACTGAATATTATAAAATTAATCACCCAAAAAAATTTTAGTCATCGATAACGACTCCAAAAACACTTGTTAAGACCTAAACAGTTTTCTGTTATTACAGATGATGATAAAGCCTGTTTTTCTTTTAAGGAAATGAATTCAGAATAGACAAAACAAGGGTAAATAATGGAACAGTGTTATAAGTCTTACTTAAACATGTATATATACATTTTTAGTAAGTATACGTAAACATACCTAATTCCATTCTACATTTTTTTATCTAACAGGATTGAGGCTACAATTTAATGAATGTAGGTTGATATAACTCACAATTCAAAAATTCGTAGACTATACTCGACGGCATTTCGTTCACAGCTGCCAATCGAAATTTCATATTGTTTCACCTTTCTTCAAGTGTAGTACAATTTACTCACCATCACTACAAAGCTTCACAAAAAGACTCAATCTTTGCATCACTTTGGCTGAATAATAAGCCAAGTTTTCTCTCTCACGCGGTCCTATTCACACTGCTCAACCTGGGGGTTTACTTAGAATGGTTACTGATGATGACTTAACTTTACTTTAAGTGGATACTTTAGGACGTTTGAAGAGTTCAATTCCGTGTGTATCGACTTTATATAAGACCACCTTACTGAAATAAATAATTTCTTCTTATTTCAAATGTGTTTATCCGTTCAAATACACATTTCTATAACCATTAACTCTGAGACAAGCGTTAGAATATGTCCGTGAACTAAGTAGTGTTGATTTTATAAATCACTGCTTTACATAAAATACATTCGCAAGGATTGCATAGGAAACTCTTAAATATATGTATTATAAACTTATTGGCCTTCCATAACAAAATCAACTCCAACTCTTCAAGTTAACAAATACCTCTTAAACCCTATTTGCCGAAAACTACACAAGTCTTGGTTAACTACACTGGTTAGAATAATTGGCAATAGCATAAACTAATATACAGTAATATAGTTCAGCAATGAAGATACTGGATGTTGAAGCTAAGCCTTGTAAAAAATTATTCTGCCATCGGCATACGAACCTCCATGATAATAATAATAATAATAATAATAATAATAATAATAATAAAATAATAATAATAATAATATAATAATAATAATAATAATAATAATAATAAAGTAATAATAATAATAATAATAATAATGATAATGATAATGATAATAATAATAATAAGGAAGGAGGCCCTCTCTGAGGGCAGTAGCATTGAATACAATAGCTGTTTCAACGGCATTTAATTTATATAGAATCTTCTCAATTCTTCTTATTATCTTATTATGCTGACGAGAAAAAGATGATAAGAAGAATTGAGAAGATTCTATATAAATTAAATGCCGTTGAAACAGCTATTGTATTCTATAACAATAAAAATAATAATAATAATCAACGTACCGTCTGGTTCTGATACCATAGTCCCAGAGCATCTTTGCCTGATCATTTTCTATCACTCTTTCAGGTTGGTGCTCGTATCACTTATCACTGCAAGGTAGCAGATGTTTCTTGTACAGGCACCAGTGGAGGGCTTTTGCCACTGAATCATGCCTCTTTTTGTACTGGTTCTGCACAAGTGCCGGGCATTCGCTTGTTATATGGTTTATGGTTTCATTTTTCGTATTATTTCCATCTATCGTTCTTTCAACATATCTGGTTCTTAGGGCCTGATCTTGTGCCGCTGTTATCATTCCTTCAGTGTTCTTCTTGAGCTCTCCCCTCTGTAGGCATTGCCATGTGTCATCGCTGGCTAGTTCTGTCTCATATATTGTCCGTGAATTGGTTTGTTGTGTCAGTCCTCTGTTCTGTTTTTCAAGAAGAAAGTATCACTCATTGATGTCGCAATACCATGGGATACCAGAGTTGAAGAGAAAGAGAGGGAAAAAATGGATAAGTATCAAAACCTGAAAATAGAAATGAGAAGGATATGGGATATGCCAGTGGAAATTGCACCCATAATCATAGGAACACTAGGGACGATCCCAAGATCCCTGAAAAGGAATCTAGAAAAACTAGAGCTGAATAGCTCCACGACTCATGTAGAAGAGTGTGATCCTAGAAACGGCGCACATAGTAAGAAGAGCGATGGACGCCTAAGGAGGCAGGATGCAACCCGGAACCCCACACTTTAAATACCACCCAGTCGAATTGGAGGACTGTGATAGAGCAAAAAATTATAATAATAATAATAATAATAATAATAATAATAATAATAATAATAATAATAATAATAATAATAATAATAATAATAATAATAATAATAATAATAATGGCATGGATAGACTTTAAGAAAGCCTTCGACATGGTACCACACACATGGCTAATAGAATGGCTGAAAATATATGGGGCAGAGGAAAACACCATCAGCTTCCTCAAAAATACAATGCGCAACTGGAATACAATACTTACAAGCTTTGGAATAAGACTAGCAGAGGTTAATATGAGAGGGATCTTCCTGGGCGACTCACTGTCCCCACTACTCTTCGTAGTAGCCATGATTCCCATGACAAAAGTACTGCAGAAGATCGATGCTGGGTACCAACTCAAGAAAAGAGGCAACAAAATTAACCATCTGATGTTCATGGGCAACATCAGGTTGTATGGTAAGAGCATCAAGGAAATAGATATCCCTAATCCAGACTGTAAGAAATGT
Organism: Macrobrachium nipponense; assembly: GCF_015104395.2. Taxonomy (NCBI): domain Eukaryota; kingdom Metazoa; phylum Arthropoda; class Malacostraca; order Decapoda; family Palaemonidae; genus Macrobrachium; species Macrobrachium nipponense. The sequence continues at coordinate 26,785,640 of NC_087205.1, read as the reverse complement.
ATCTGGGGACATCAGGATGGAGTTTGGAATAGGAAAATGTGCCTTAGTCAACATACAAAAGGGCAAAGTAACAAGGACTGAAGAGATAAAGCTACCAGATGGGAACAACACCAAACACATAGATGAGACGGGATACAAATACCTGGGAATAATGGAAGGAGGGGATATAAAACACCAAGAGATGAAGGACACGATCAAGAAAGAATATATGCAGACTCAAGGCTATACTCAAGTCAAAACTCAATGCCGGAAATATGATAAAAGCCATAAACACATGGGCAGTGCCAGTAATTAGATACAGCGCAGGAATAGTGGAATGGACGAAGGTTGAACTCCGCAGCATAGACCAGAAAACGAGGAAACATATGACAATACACAAAGCACTACACCAAAGAGCAAATACGGACACACTATACATAACACGAATGGAAGGAGGGAGAGGACTACTAAGTATAGAGGACTGCGTCAACGTCGAGAACAGAGCACTGGGGCAATATATGAAGACCAGTGAAGACGAGTGGCTCAAGAGTGCATGGGAAGAAGGAGTGATAAAAGTAGACGAAGACCCAGTAATATACAGAGACAGGAGAAAGACAAGCAGAACAGGGGAATGGCATAACAAACCAATGCAGGGACAATACATGAGACAGACTAAAGAACTAGCCAGCGATGACACATGGCAATGGCTACAGCGGAGAGAGCTCAAGAAGGAAACTGAAGGAATGATAACAGCGGCACAAGATCAGGCCCTAAGAACCAGGCATGTCCAAAGAACGATAGATGGAAATAACATGTCTCCCATATGTAGGAAGTGCAATACGAAAAATGAAACCATAAACCACATAGCAAGCGAATGTCCGGCACTTGCACAGAACCAGTACAAAAAGAGGCATGATTCAGTAGCAAAAATCCTCCACTGGAGCCTGTGCAAGAAACATCAGCTACCTTGCAGTGATAATTGATACCTAACACCAACCGATCAGGCAAAGATCCTCTGGGACTCTGGTATCAGAACAGATAGGGTGATACGTGCAAATAGACAAAATCAAGAAGAAAGTATCACTCATTGATGTCGCAATACCATGGGACACCAGAGTTGAAGAGAAAGAAAGGGAAAAAATGGCTAAGTATCAAGACCTGAAAATAGAAATAAGAAGGATATGGGATATGCCAGTGGAAATTGTACCCATAATCATAGGAACACTAGGCACGATCCCAAGATCCCTGAAAAGGAATCTGGAAAAACTAGAGGCTGAAGTAGCTGCTCCAGGACTCATGTAAAAGAGTGTGATCCTAGAAACGGCGTACATAGTAAGAAAAGTGATGGACTCCTAAGGAGGCAGGATGCAACCCGGAACCCCACACTATAAATACCACCCAGTCGAATTAGAGGAGTGTGATAGAGCAAAAAAAATAAAAATAATAATAATAATAATATTAAAATTTATTGAAAATAATGGCAGACTTTGCAGAATTGGTTTTATACAATATTCTCTCAATTCTTCTAATGAATTGAGAGAATTTTGTATAAAATCAATTCCGTAAATGCTGCCATTTTTTGCAATAAAAGATATTTGAAAGATGTGTTTGCGGCATACATAATAATAATAATAATAATAATAATAATAATAATAATAATAGAGTCACAGCAATGTTATATGAAGAATTACCTCTAATTGTGGCTTACATTTTCACAGTAATTATTGTAGATTATTGTAATAAGAACATGTATAAATTTGCACACCAATATTAACTTCACTGCAATAAAACAAATGTCCAACCTCGGTCTGGAAGGTCAACTGGAGTTTCAGATTTATGAGGCGCGTTTATTTTGCATATGACGTAGCATTAATTATCTCTAAATGTTACTGCCGTAAGCACATAGCATATCAGGAATAAAGCGAAGTTCCTGTTAATGTAGATTTAAGGACTTTATAGAGCATAGCAGTTCTTCATCATTTTTTCCACTGAATGTCACTTTCATTTCTTTACGTTTCCATGACAATCCATTTCACCTACGACGATCCTTCTTGGCGAATAAATGCGACGAATACGAGGTCGTTCAACGACTTGGTATGTCAGGCGTGGGTCGATATCCTCGGGGGAGTATCACTCAATTTTTCGTATCTGACGTTTGAGATCAAGTCACGTTCTGCAAGTGAGAAACTTTGATTAATATTGACGTGGACGGGTTAACTGAATTTAAGCCATCTCTCTAAGACACACACACACACACACACACACACACACACACACACACACATATATATATATATATATATATATATATATATATATATATATATATATATATATATATATATATTTATATACATATATATATTTATATATATATATATATATATATATATATATATATATATATATATATATATATATATATACATGTATATATGATAGGAAATATTTAACTGTAAAATTATATCATATATGCAATCAAAGCATTATTAGTGAACTAAATAACACTGCATTTTGATATACAATTTTGCTGACTTCAAGAGGTATATTATAAGGAACTACAGAGGATGTAAATTTATTTCAAAACCAGGTTTTGTGTAAACAGTTAATATATGAAGCCAGGCTGTGACTGATTGGGAAACAAAAATTAAAGCAAAGATAATGTCTAAAAATGGGATATGGTCATAGAAAAAGTTAAAATTACTTAACTGAGTCACTCTTTGAACATATACTCGTGCCTTAAAAGAGAAGTAAATGGGAAGGAATAATTATTAGCTGAGCCTAAGGAAAAAAAGTAAAGGCTGCTTCATTACAATTTACTAATACAATGCCCTTAAGTGTGAATACAAAGTAGAGGTTTTATCTGAAATGTAAGAAAATAAAAAGTAGTTGAATGGAGTTGAATAGTACAAAGTTCTATAAAAAAAACAGTGACCATCGGGCCAGTGCGTGAGTTGAGAGCGTAAATTCCACCACTCATATCTGTTTATTATCTAAGTATGAGGCTTCGTTCATATAACTATTCATCATCCACAAACTTAAATGCCCTTTAACAATAGGATAGAATGACAGGTGCTGAGTTTATTATTATTAAAAAAAGGAGTTTTTACCAGCCCAGTGAGTCAAACTTGACTCTCACAGGGCTGGCCAGGTGCTGGTTGGAAATCATTAGCTTGTAATACACACATAAAAGAAGCACATGAATAATTGCCACTGATAAAACGGCAGGGGAGAAGATATGTACTCAGTATATTTGAGAGACATTTTTGTGAGACATAACCAGCTGGAGAGAGATACTCATTTATTCCATTCTGCTGGAAGAGGGTTTACTATAGTAGATTCACATCGACCGTGCATCTGATGTCTAGGCTATTCCCTTACGACGCTCCTGATTGGCTGTTGATAAGCCAATCACAGGCCTGGAAACTCTTAGTCTCTCGAGAGACTTCACATAGGCAAGATGTATATTCCACCTTTCATGAGGGATACTACGTCTTTCAAAAGTATCCCTTAGGAGAGGTGGAACATACATCCTACCTGTGTGAACTCTGTCGAGAGACATAGAGTTTCCAACCCTGTGATTGGCTTATGAACAGCCAATCAGGAGCGTCGTAAGCGACTGGCATAGACATCATATACACGGCTGATGTGAATCTACTGTAAGAAATCAATCTGAAATCAGTATTCACTTCACCTAGAGAAATTACTGCATCTACAAATGGAAAACACTCCTTGGTAGTAACAGCAAAAGGTTCCTCTTGGTCTCTACTCCTTAGGTTACTCAATCAATTGTCATTTCACAATTTTCATTAATTTCATACTTTTTAGACATCCTGTCTACAGAATGAGGACACGAGTCAATCCTAGTCTCTTCCTCTGCTACTGTTTATTTCATTGTCTATCCAAATTCAGCTTGATAATAACCAGGATGTGTTTTGAGAGAGTAATGTTCCTAACAGTACTGAGTTGCTGCTACCATTTTGAAATGTTATATTTTTCATACTTCTGTTCTATTCTGTCTTTATTTCCGAACGATGCCAATGTTTATCTCGCAATACTGGTACGTTTATCTTTGCCAGAACTAAAATGGGAAAAGTGTACTCGATGCAGTTGTAGAAATCTTCTCAAATTCATTCATGCTCTTTGTTGACATCTTATGAATCACTAGTTTATAGCTTTTACTTTCTGTCCCCTGATTTTTTCTCTCTCTCTTCTCTCTCTCTCTCTCTCTCCTCTCTCTCTCTCTCTCTCTCTCTCTCTCTTCAGGCTGAATTCGCTAAGGAGTTCTCGCGGGTTTGTAATCTATTGACTCGTCCATAAGGGCCTTCAGCTGAGGATTTAAAACAAGAAAAGAAATTAAGATGACTAATGTCAGAAATGATGTGGGAAATAACAAACGCCGTCCCCCCCACCCCCTCCTCTTCCCCTTTCAGCACCGCAAGAAAAAAAAATAGAAAAAAACCTCTGTTAAATTACCAGAGGAAAGAACTGTGAAGTGAATTCCTTTTTGGGATTTCTTTTTTATTTATACTCATATCATTCAAAGCTCCTCGAGAGGATGATACTCAAATACTTTTACTAATTCTAAATTACGACTTTCAAATCGTAACGGCATGATATCTAGGAAAATTATCAAGTTTTTTTCTGCGATTTACAGCAGCGTGATGGTAGTCATAAATCATAAAATCTGACAATGATCAAATATGTAGTGAAATACCTATCGAGTATTTTCCACGAAGGCAGCAGGTCGATCTTAATTTGGAAGCCATCTGCCTTGGTCATCGGGATTGTGTATCATTTTGAAATTTCAAACTAGGTATAACGGTGACCTTCAAGAAGCTTCTGTTTACCTGACAACCAAATTAATCAGGCTCATAAGAATTCCATGCTTCAGAATTATCTGGATCTAAGTAGTATATTCTCCGAAAGCGAGCCAAGAATGAATACTGTAATCTAAACTTTAAAAAATGGAATTGTTCTTATAAAATAACATAAACCTGTGCAACCTGAAAGATAGAAACCCAACGCAAAGTGGAAGGAAGTTACGATAATGAGCTAAAAGACTTTTCATTCCCCTTCGCAGGGGAATTGGAGTTCTCACCTTATTTCCAGACTTATCTTATACTTCCGTTATTGCAACTGAAGCAAAAATCTTCTATGTTGTGGTCACGACCTGGGCTGCCAGATTTCCACACTTAAGGAAATCCACGCACGGCCTCAGACAGTTGCCAGTTATGCAATATATTAGACTTAATCGAACTCTGTGGCATGTATAAGTTGTTTATAGTGATCTTATAAGTGCTCAAAACTTAGCGGTATGAATTTCCAACCAGTAGCTTTTTTTTTTACATAAATAAGTTTTTAGCTCATATTGTTTAAAAATTTTGTTAGATTTTTATTCTAGTTTTTTTATGAGGTAAAAGAAGCAAAACTTCTCAACAACAGTCGGTACTCCTTTAATTTGATGATGCACAACTGGAATGAAACTTATTTAATTTGATGATGAAAAAAGTAACATAGGTGTTTTACAACAACTTTATATAATTATGTAAGGCATCATAATCATATTATCGTAATGAAATATAACGATAAATTTATAATGATGTTCAATCCGGCATTATTGCCTTAAATATAATGACTAGACCTATATCTTGGGCCAACTAACACGGTTATATGCTCGCAAGTGAACTTGAAAAAATAATTATCACTGTAATGTATTATTGATATTACATAATTACAATCACTTTCATAAAGAATTGAAGCTGCAAATGTAATAGTAAGCACCGGTGTTATAACTATGTCTTATTTTGTAGAGAAAAGTACACTGGTAACATATACTGGACTTAGGCTAATGTATTGAACCATTCAATTTTACATGGAGATTTAATTACCACTGCATTATACAATTTCTCACTTTTATCGTTGTTATACACATAGTCATTCATTTAGGGCAATATCAACTGACAACGAAATCATGAGCGCTATCATCTATACTGGTAAACTAGACCTATGATTTTTGCTAATTAAGGTCTTACGTTATACAAATTATTGTTATGAAATCATTAAAGCCCGTTCATTTCAAAAGTTTATGTCACCGTAGTTGTAGAATAACCAAACTGATTATACAGGCACATTAATCATTTTCACTTGCGAAAATTGCAATGTGTATTGCAAAGCTGCAAAGTCATCGCTGAAAAATAATTTGCTACCAAATGGCAGTATGAATGTATGCATGTATTTAACAAAATTTTCAAGAACATATACCATCAAAACTAGCAAATTAAGAATACTCTCTAGTATTATGAAAAAGAATAAATGTAGATTTTGTTGATTCTGGTTGGAGCTGGAGCCAGCCAGTTCGTACGGTGAAGATCTTGCTTATATTCTAGGTCTTGGTTTGTACATGAATCAACGGTCAGCGTTATGCATCTGATAAACATCCAAACGCATCCACAAATTAAAAAGGATAAAAGTGTTTTTTTTTTTTCATGGATATTTGTGTGTGCGACTTATAAAATAAAATAGTAAAAAATTTTCATTTATTATTAGATTTCAACTAGCATACGCTTTTTAAGTAAAAAGCGTGGAAATTTTTACGTGTGGATTACACATTCCACACCTAATCACAATGTGGACAAGATAAGCCGTATTAGTGACGTCATTTCCAAACTTCGGCAGCCCTGGTCACGACACGTCAAGCAGTTCTTGGAAAATAACTAGAAAAGAGCATCTCTGAAAATGCAGCCCCTTTTGCAAGTACTGCAACCATCACAAACAATACCAATAACAACAAGAATAATAATAATAATAATAATGAACTAAGGAACCTCCGTAACGAGGCTATAATATTGACAATCAAAAGCCACAGTAGTGTTAAAATATATTATTGTACAATATTATTGTACAATATATTTTTTACCATTGTACAATAATATATTTTAACACTACTGTGGCTTTTGATTGTCAATAATAATAATAATAATAATAATAATAATAATAATAATAATAATAATAATAATAATAATAATAATAATAATAATAATATACTGTTAAAGAGAATGGCAGAATTAACCGAGCTGATTTTATATATTGTTTTTTTATTTATTATTCTTACAATTCGCTTCTGTGGCTCAGCGATGATTCCGAGTAACTGGCCAATTCTGCCATTTCTCTATAACAGAATTTGCCTGAAAGAGGTCTTTTACCAAAAAACTCATAGTAATAATAAAAATAATAATAAAAATAATACAGGTTTTATTGAAAATAATCGCCATTTCAGCACCGTTTATTTTGCATACACAAATTCCACGTTTTGGACATGAAATTCCCATTTGACGTTTTAATAGCCACCCTAAGTACACAAGAAAAGTCAGTAATAAGAAGAATAGAGAAACTATACAAAATAAACGCTGCTGAAATAGCCATTATTTCAATAAAACCTGTATTAATGAAGGTCTTCTTCCAGCAAATAATAATAATAATAATAATAATAATAATAATAATAATAATAATAATAATAATAATAATAATAATAATAATAATAATAATAATAATAATAATAGGCACAATCACAAGATCCCTAAAAAGGAATCTGGAAAAACTAGAGGTTGAAGTAGCTCCAGGACTCACGCTGAAGAGTGTGCTCCTAGGAACAGCGCACATAGTAAGAAAAGTGATGGACTTTTAAGGAGGCAGGATGCAACCCGGAACCCCACACTATGGATACACCCAGTCGAATTGGAGGACTGTGATAGACCACAATAAAATAAATGACAAATAAAAAACAAATTTTAAGAATAAATAATAATAATAATAATAAATAATAATAATAATTATTATTATTATTATTATA
>NC_087205.1:26762809-26775309 GCF_015104395.2 Macrobrachium nipponense | reverse complement strand
TAAATAGTTAAAAGAGAAGAAGAACCACTGAGGTACCAACCGACTAGAATGAAAGGAAAGCAAGGTCCAAGACGTTGACTATGCCAGATGTAGAGGTGAAGCCGAGGTGTTGTTATTCAATGGGGGAACCAGCCTTTAATAATTAAAGATTCCAAGGTAGTTAGGTGGTCCGGGTCTTTAGTATAACCTATTATCGAAAAGTGCTGTTTTGATACATTTATTTTGCATTTGGTGGCATGATTCTTGATACTAGAAAATTCAGGATTACTAATTCTTTGACCTGTTCTATAGCTGAAACCCATATGGCTACAATATCTCATCTGCAGTAATCTTCGAGTCGATCCCACGTAAGTTGCAGGGCATCCTGCGCATTTGAATTTGTATACAACGTTGGATCTCATGAAGTCCTGCAGACGATCTTTGAAATTAAAAAGCGAGCCAATTTTGCAAGGATTGTTTGAGATGGAGTTTAATTTTGAGATAAGGAATTTCTTGTTCTATTATTTGTGAGAGTCTAAGAGAAAACTTCGAGTCTGTTATATGGAATCGATGCATACATCAGTTTTTTTGGGACATCCATTAGCGGAGGAGGCGGTTGGATATAGTTACCTACTAATTTGTTAATTATGTTATATACAATGTCTTTGGGATAGGAGTTTTTTTGAAAAAAGGTTATTAAAAATTCCATTTCGTTATGAAAAATTTGCCAGTTGGATGAATATTTCAAAGCTCTATAGACCAGTGTGTATATGGTATTAGTTTTAAAGGTTTTCTGACAAGAATCACGACACCTTTGCCTTTATCAGGTGTCGTGATTCTTAACAAAAATGAGTACATAGAAAAAATTGAAACCATTCTATCTGATACCACTAAGTTTCAACTACATGGTGACCCCAACTTTCTCGATATTTACAAAAGAGAAGATAAAGTCAATAGATTCTTAAGAAAAACTGAAAAATGAAGGGGTAATAAATGAAACTACATACCAGCAATTACATGTCACAGGTTCTTCGTTTAGTATATTATATGGCCTACCGAAAATTCATAAACCAGGCACACCTGTTAGACCCATTATGGCTGCATACAATAGTCCTTCTTTTTCTATCTCCAAATTTTTAGTATCACTATTAGCTGAATATTCCATTAATGAAAACACTTTGAAAAATGGATATCAATTTCAGGAACAAATCATCCATCAGGACGGAGACTACCAAATGGCCAGTTTTGACGTGGAATCGTTGTTTACGAATGTACCATTGAGCGAAACCATAGATATTATTTTAAATAAGATTTTTATTAGCGATGACACTGTATTTCATGGTTTTAGCAAACCCCTTTTTAAACAATTTCTTGAACTTGCTGTGCAAGATTCCATGTTTATTTTTAATCAACGACTCTATTCGCAGGTCGATGGAGTTGCTATGGGGTCGCCACTTGGGCCAATATTTGCTAACTTTTTATGTCATATTTGGAAACAGAATTTTTAGACAATTGTCCTATTTCTTGTAAACCAATGTATTACAGAAGATATGTTGACGACAAACATTTGCACTTTTCAGATACAGTGGCAAATAGCAAAATTTTTGGACCACATTAACGTACAACATCCCAACATTAAATTCACAATGGAGATAGAAAATGAAAACAAATTACCATTTCTGACATTCTTGTCACTAGAGTCAATTCAGAATTCACGACTGCAGTATATCGAAAAAAGGCGTTCACGGGATTAGCCAATAACTTCTATAGTTCTTGTCAGAAAACCTTTAAAACTAATACCATATACACACTGGTCTATAGAGCTTTGAAAATATTCATCCAACTGGCAATTTTTCATAACGAAATGGAATTTTTTAATAACCTTTTTTCAAAAAACTCCTATCCCAAAGACATTGTATATAACATAATTACAAATTAGTAGGTAACTATATCCAACCGCCTCCTCCGCTAATGGATTGTCCCCAAAAAACTTAAAAAACTGATGTATGCATCGATTCCATATATAACAGCTCGAAGTTTCTCTTAGACTCTCACAAATAATAGAACAAGAAATTCCTTATCTCAAAATTAAACTCATCTCAAACAATCCTTGCAAAATTGGCTCGCTTTTAATTTCAAAGATCGTCTGCAGGACTTCATGAGATCCAACGTTGTATACAAATTCAAATGCGCAGGATGCCCTGCAACTTACGTGGGATCGACTCGAAGATTACTGCAGGATGAGATATTGTAGCCATATGGGTTTCAGCTATAGAAACAGGTCAAAGAATTAGTAATCCTGAATTTTCTAGTATCAAGAATCATGCCACCAAATGCAAAATAAATGTATCAAAACAGCACTTTTCGATAATAGGTTATACTAAAGACCCGGACCACCTAACTACCTTGGAATCTTTAATTATTAAAAGGCTGTTCCCCATTGAATAACAACACCTCGGCTTCACCTCTACATCTGGCATAGTCAACGTCTTGGACCTGGCTCTCTCAAAAATCATTCCTTGCTTTCCTTCCATTCTAGTCGGTTGGTACCTCAGTGGTTCTTCTTCTCTTTTAACTATTATTATTTTATTGCATTTTAATGAATACTATTGTGAATCTGTTTTTTAGTTTTTAATATATGCATTTCTCTTTTTACAGACTGAAGATGCACAAAGTTAATGTGCGAAACGTTTTTATAATAAATCTTGGCCTTCATCTTTAGTATCAATGGACCTCCTGAACCTCTTATGTCTGCGCTCCTGTATACCTATATATATATATATTTATAATATATATACATACGCACACACATATGTATATATATATATATATATATATATATCATATCATATATATATATATATATTATATATATATATACATATATACATATATACTATATACTATAAACTGAACTAGGAGCAAGAAAATAAAGCATGCCTTTAAATGAGCAACAAGAAGGTTTGTTTTTATATTCTTTATAGAACAAAAGTTTTAAACTATTGCCTATGAAATTAGCAGTTTTCTTTTTTCTCTAGAAAATCAATAAAACGTAACGGAAGAATGTGCTATTGTGACATTTTCATAACATATATTTTTTTTCTATAATTTAATGTACGATTCTGAAATATACAGCCAGTTTGTATACCACGGATAAATCATTTCGAAAAAAAAAATACAAGTGTCGGGAAAATACTTCGTATCATCTGGCTTTAAGGCAATTCCGGCAATATTTGTCTGCACCAATAAGTCCAAATGACTCTATTCTGGCTGCTAATTGGCGACCTCGATACACCCAGTCGTGATTTTTTTGATCGCCGCCCACAGATTTGCGCTCTCACCTTTAAGCGCGAAGCTGAGCCTATGAGCTCTGCAATGTGCTCTGCTATGAGCTCTGCTATGAGCTCTGCAAAGCTCGCTGTCACTAACACCCAAGCAGGCTCGGTGTGTTCGTTTTATGTATTATGGTTTCTATAAAATCGGGTTCAACATATCATTTTTACACCATGTGGTTTTTTATGAAAGTGGATTTAATGTATCATTTTTACGCATTATGGTTTTCTATAAAAGCGGGTTCAAATATCATTTTAATACCATGTGGGTTTTTTTATGAAAGCGGATTTAATGTGTCATTTTTATGCCACATGGTTTCTATAAAAGAGGGTTCAACATACCACTTTTACACCATGTGGTTTTTTTTATGAAAGCGGATTTAATGTGTCAGTTTTCGCCTTATGGTTTCTATAAGATCGGGTTCAACATATCAATTTTACACCATTTTTTTTTATGAAAGTGGATTTAATGTCATTTTTATGCGTTATGGTTTTCTATAAAAGCGGGTTCAAATATCATTTTCATACCATGTGGGTTTTTTTTATGATAGCGGATTTAATGTGTCATTTTACACGTTGTTTTCTATAAAAGAGGGCTCAACATATCATTTTTGCACAAAGTGGTCTTTTTTTTATAAAAGCAGATTTAATATGTCATTTTTATGCCTCATTGTTTCTGTAAAATCGGGTTCAACATATCACTTTTACACCATGTGGTTTTTTTACTAAAAACTGATTTAATGTCATTTTTGCTTCTTACGGTTTCTATAAAAGCGGGTTCAGTTTACCATTTCTTCATATTATGGTTTCTGTAATAACGGGTACGTATCATTTTTATACCTCATGGTTCCTATTGAAGTGGTGTGGCATATCATTTTTTCAACTCGAGAAATCTAAAAAAGTGGTTTCAATGTATATCTTTGCGGCTTATGATTTTAGTAATACCAGGTTCAACACATCGTTTTTATAACTTATGGTTTCTATAAAAAACAGGTTCAACATACTGTTTGTGCACCTTATGGTTTCTATAAAAGCAGTTTGTTTTATCATCTTAATACCTTATGGTTCCTTTAAAAGTGGTTTGGTATCTTGTTTTAAAACCTTATGGTTTCTATGAAAGTGGTTCAGTGTATTGTTTTAATACCTTATGGTTTCTATAAAAGTCGTTTGGTGTATCGTTTTAATACCTTATGGTTTTCATAAAAGCGGTTTGGTGTATCGTTTTAATACCTTTTGGTTTCTATAAAAGCAGTTCGGTGTATCGTTTTAACACCTTATGGTTTCTATAAAAGCAGTTCGGTGTATCGTTTTAATACCCTATGGTTTCTATAAAAGCAGTTTGGTGTATCGTTTTAATACCTTATGATTTCTATAAAAGGAGTTCGGTGTATCGTTTTAACACCTTATGGTTTCTATAAAAGCAGTTCGGTGTATTGTTTTAACACCTTATGGTTTCTATAAAAGCAGTTCGGTGTATCATTTTAATACCTTATGGTTTCTATAAAAGCAGTTCGGTGTATTGTTTTAACACCTTATGGTTTCTATAAAAGCAGTTCAGTGTATCGTTTTAACACCTTATGGTTTCTATAAAAGTGGTTCGATGTATCGTTTTAACACCTTATGGTTTCTATAAAATTGGTTTGGTGTATCGTATTAACACCTTATGGTTTCTATAAAAGCAGTTCAGTGTATCGTTTTAACACCTTATGGTTTTTATAAAGCAGTTCAGTGTATCGTTTTAATACCTTATAGTTTCTATAAAAGTGGTTCAGTGTATCGTATTAACACCTTATGGTTTCTATAAAAGCAGTTCGGTGTATCGTTTTAATACCTAATGGTTTCTAAAAAAGTGGTTCGGTGTATCGTTTTAACACCTTATGGTTTCTATAAAAGCGGTTCAGTGTATCGTATTAACACATTATGGTTTCTATAAAAGCAGTTCGGTGTATCATTTTAACACCTTATGGTTTCTATAAAAGCGGTTCAGTGTATCGTATTAACACCTTATGGTTTCTATAAAACCAGTTTGGTGTATCGTTTTAATACCTTATGGTTTCTATAAAAGTGGTTCAGTGTATCGTTTTAATACCTTATGGTTTCTATAAAAGCGGTTCAGTGTATCATTTTAACACCTTATGGTTTCTATAAAGCAGTTCAGTGTATCGTTTTAACACCTTATGGTTTCTGTTTGTTTTAACACCTTATGTTTTCTATAAAAGCGGTTCTGTGTATAGTTTTTACACCTTATGGTTTCTATAAAAGCGGTTCTGTGTATCGTTTTAATACCTTATGGTTTCTATAAAAACAGTTTGGTGTATTGTTTTAACACCTTATGGTTTCTATAAAAGCGGTTCGGTGTATCGGTTCAGTGTGTCGTTTTAACACCTTATGGTTTCTATAAAAGCGGTTCGATGTGTCGTTTTAACACCTTATGGTTTCTATGAAAGCGGTTCGGTGTGTCATTTTAACACCTTATGGTTTCTATAAAAGCGGTTCGGTGTGTCGTTTTAACACCTTATGGTTTCTATAAAAGCGGTTTGGTGTGTCATTTTAATAACCTTATGTGGTTTCTATAAAAAAGCGGTTCAGTGGTATCGTTTTAAACACCTTATGGTTTCTATAAAATGGTTTGGTTGGTGACATAACACTTCAACACCCTTATGGTTTTCTATAAAAGCGGTTCAGTGGTATCGTGTTTTGAACACCTTATGGTTTCTATAAAAAATGTTTACAGTGGTATACGTAGTAAATTTTAAACCATTTATGGTTCTATAAAAGCGGTTTTCGGTTGTAGCTTTGTTTAATTACCTTATGGTTTCTTTAAAAGTGGTTCGGTGTATCGTATTAATACCTTATGGTTTCTATAAAAACGGTTCAGTGTATCGTTTTAATACCTTATGATTTCTTTAAAAGCAGTTCGGTGTATCGTTTTAATACCTTATGGTTTCTATAAAAGTGGTTTGGTGTATCGTTTTAATGCCTTATGGTGTCTATAAAAGCCAGCTCAGTGTATCGTTTTAACACATGGTTCTATAAAAGAACGACCAATGTATTGCTTTTACACTATGGTTTCTATAATAGTGGGTTCAATATATCCTTTTAACACCTTAAGGTTTCTATAAAAGCAGGTTCATAAAATAGTTTTTACACTGTATGGTTTCTACAAAAGTTGTTTCATCATATTGTTTTTACACCTTTTAGTTTTTAAGGAAACGGGTTTAATATATGATTTTTACACCTTGTGGTTTTTATAAAAATAGGTTGAATTTATTTTTACACCTTATGGTTTCTATAAAAGCAAGTTCAACATGCTGTTTGTACAACTTATGGTTTCTATAAAAGCAGGTTCAATGTATCATTTTTACAACTTATGGTTTCTGAAAGAGTGTGTTCAAAATATCGTTTATGCACCTAATGGTTTCTATAAACCTGGGTCAATTATATCATTTTAAACCTATAAAACTCACTATATAGTATAAAAAAATAAATTTTGATGACTTGGTATGGCAAATCTATACTCCAAATCAAATTGGTAAATGTTTGCAATATATCGTTGCCTATATTTGATATTGTAATACCACACCTATAACAAAGGTTAAGCATGCCTGTAAAAGCATGTCAGTAGAGTGGGATCAAAAAGGACATCCCATATTCAATAGAAATTGAACAGTCTAACTTTGCCAGGTATGTATAATAATCTCAATAATATGACTGAATTAACATCACAGACTGTATCACTCAAGATCATTGTCTTTTTTTTCTTTGTCGATCACAGTCCACCGATTCGAATGGGTGGAATTTATAGTGTGGGGTTCCGGGTTGCATCCTGCCTCCTTAGGAGTCCATCACTTTTCTTACTAAGTGCGCCGTTTCTAGGGTCACACTTTTCTGCATGAGTCCTGGAGCTACTTCAGCCTCTAGTTTTTCTAGAATCCTTTACAGGGATCTTGAGATCGTGCCTAGTGTTCCTATGATTATGGGTACAATATCTACTAGCATATTCCATATCCTTCTTATTTCTATTTTCAGGTCTTGATACTCTTATCCATTTTTTCCCTCTCTTTCTCCTCAACTCTGGTGTCCCATGGTATTGCGACATCAATGAGTGAAGCTTTCTTCTTGGTTTTGTCAATCAACGTTATGTCTGGTCTATCTGTTCTGATACCATAGTCCCAGAGGATATTTGCCTGATCGTTTCCTATCACTCCTACAGGTTGGTGCTCGTACCACTTATTGCTGCAAGGTAGCTGATGTTTCTTGCACAGGCTCCAGTGGAGGGCTTTTGCCACTGAGTCATGCCTATTTTTTCACTGGTTCTGTGCAAGTGCCTGACATTCGCTTGCTATATGGTTTATGGTTTCATTTTTCATATTGCACTTCCTGCGTATGGGAGAGATGTTATTTCCATCTATCGTTCTTTGAAAATATCTGGTTCCTAGGGCCTGATCTTGTGCCTCTGTTATCATTCCTTCAGTTTCCTTCTTTAGCTCTCCCCTCAGTTGTCGTTGCTGTTGTGCCATTCCTCCGTTCTGTTTGTCATTCTCCTGTCTCTGTATATTTGTGGGTCTTCGTCTACCTTCATCAGTCCTTCTTCCCATGCACTCTTGAGCTATTCGTCTTCACTGGTTTTCAGATATTGCCCCAGTGCTCTGTTCTCGATGTTGACGCAGTCCTCTGTACTTAGTAGTCCCCTCCCTCCTTCCTTTCGTGTTATGTATAATGTGTCCGTATTTGCTCTTGGGTGTAGTGCTTTGTGTACTGTCATGTTTCCTAGTGTTCTGGTCTATACTGCGGAGTTCAGCCTTCGTCCATTCCACTATTCCTGCGCTGTATCTAATTACTGGCAAAGCCCATGTGTTTATGGGTTTTATGAAACTTCCGGCGTTGAGTTTTGACTTGAGTATCGCCTCGAGTCTCTGCATATATTCTTTCCTGATCGTGTCCTTCATCTCTTTGTGTTTTATATCCCCTCCTTCCATTATTCCCAGGTATTTATATCCCGTCTCATCTATGTGTTTGATGTTGTTCCCATCTGGTAGCTTCATCCCTTCAGTCCTTGTTACTTTGCCCTTATGTATGTTGACTAAGGCACATTTTTCTATTCCAAACTCCATCCTGACATCCCCAGATACAATCCTTACAGTCTGGATTAGGGTATCTATTTCCTTGATGCTCTTACCATACAATTCTTATTATTATTATTATTATTATTATTATTATTATTATTATTATATTATTATTATTATTATTATTATTATTATTATTATTATTATTATTATTATTATTATTATTATTATTATTATTGGATAAAGCTTTCGGAAAACTGTTCGATTTCCCGAAAGCTTTCTATATACATTTATCTTTAAATATAAGTACAAATACAAAGATGTGCATTGTTTCTCCTTTTGATGACACATACTACCTTGAGTATTTTTATTATTATTATTATGATGATGATGATGATGATGATGATGATGATGATGATGATGATTATTATTATTATTATTATTATTATTATTATTATTATTATTATTATTATTATCATTATTATTATTATTATTATCAAAACAAAACTTATAAATACACCAAAATAATAATCCATTATACAAACCGAAGAACATTATGTATTACAGGTGAAATGAACCAGTTTCAATCATTATATATCATTCATCACACATACCTGTTCATTTTTGTACTGACAGAATACAAACACATTCACTAACTCCAAAAGCAACAATCCACGAAATTTCGACGGTGCTAACACGCCCCTTTCCATTCCAGACGCTCGTTAGGATCTGGAAGTAATCGTCCTATTAAACAGAGGCTTATGTGTGTGGGTAATAACATAAGCCTTCATTTACAAAATTGGACAATAACATTCAACCAGAAAGATTTTTGAGACTGGATATGGATCAAAAATCTATTTCAAAATGAGAATTATGTATCTGCAAACTGATATGATAGCGCACGTCAAATATTCAAAAGATTATTTTAAACAATAACATTAAGTCAGAAAGATTTTGAGATTGAAAATGGATCAAAAATGTATTTCAAAATGAAAACCTAACAACTCCAAACTGATATGATATTGAATGTCAAATATTGAAAAGACTATTTTAAACAATAACATTCAGTCAGAAAGATTTTGAGATGGGAAATGGATCAAAAATATATTTCAAAATGAGAAGCTAACAACTGCAAACTAATATAATAGTGAATATCAAAAATTGAAAAGATTGTCTAAAGGTTAACATTATCAGAAGACAATAACCGATTTATACCAAATCTTCTATTTAACCCAAAATTTTTTGCAGTAAAAGTTAGTCGATGATAACCCATGACAAAGTTTTATTTGAAATTGATATCACTGTAGTAGGCAAAATATTATAGAGTGCTTTGATTGAGGCTTTTTTTTTTTTAAAGAAACAATTCAGTTGTGTAAATTCGTACATCTTTTTAAACAATTTACCAGAGGAAAAAACCATTCTTCTAGGGTATAATTGGGCTAAATATGTTGTAAATGCGTAATTTGATCATAATAAAACCGTGTTAGATAGTTATGTTGGAAAAAAATAATCAGTATGTTGAATGGCAAGAGTTAAGTGAGTTGAAAAGAAGATAGTGAACTGGAAAAGTAGCTTCGATATCTGATTAGATTCCAGGAACATTAAGGCCAGGAGTACACATCCCGCCCTGTGGTGCCACAGAGTGGTGTCGGTGTGTGGCGGCGATATGCGGCTTCCCATAGGTTTCCATTGTTTATAAGCTATGTCGAGCATACGAGAGTCTGTGGCAAGCAACCGTGGCGAGCTGTCGCTGATCACCCATCCACAGCTTATAAACAATGGAAACCAATGATAAGCCACGTATCCCCGCCACACACCGACGCCACTCTGTGGCGCCACGGAGTGGCTAGTGTACTCCTGGTCTTGAATGCAAGATAATAAGACTAGTTAATTTTAAAAATCAACAATGGTATCGAGCAGGCGGATTTGGGAAGTATGATTACAATAGAAGCCAACCATAAACAAATGTTGATGAATGCAGCTAATTAAAAAGATAATTTTTGTTCTTACAATTACAATCCATTTAATATTCGCAACAATGTTTTCATACATCGAGAGCATTAACATATTCATACATCTAATTAAATGCGTGTGCATTTACCATCAAATCGTCGTAAATAAGTGAGGGCAATGAAATCAGTGCTTTTTTTACATCAGAGAAATCATATTAAGAATTTTTTTTAAATGATATTTAGAATTTTTTTTTAAAACAGGTGAAAAGTTATGAAAATGAACACAGTATAATTGCATTATAAAATCATGCAAATATGCAATTCTGGATAATGAAGTTACAGAAATATATTATCATCCTTGCAGAAATTTATCGACGTTTTCGATAATACGCTATAATTGCAACCTTATGCAAACTACGATATTGTGTGAATTAAGCGCGTGGAATAAATTAAACAAAATGCAGAAAGAATAGTTCCTAAATAAAATTCATAGTCACGGTCGTAATTAGCTTCCTTTTATGCGACGGATTGAAAGCTTTTTGCCCCTTCATTAATTGGTTTGTTGTTGTGAGCTATGTATGAAAATAAATTAATTTTTATGAACCCTTTTCCATGTCTTAATGCATGCATGGTTTGCCATTTTGTATATGCATGTCTGTTACTATGCATGAAAAAAATTGTGGTTCTCATATCAAATTCTGTGATAACTTACTTCACAATTTTTTCACGACATGACGAGTGGACCAGCTGCGGCCACCTTAACCGTGTTCGGACCCACCTTCAGAAAAAGTACTTTAACACGTCCTGACACCGGAGATGGGTACCAGTCACGAGTCATAGGTCGTAGGAGCAACACCTCGAAACGTGAGACTCGTGACTGGTGCCCATCTCCGATGTCAAGGACGTGTTAAAGTACCTTTTCTGTAGTTAGGTCCGAACACGGTTAAGGTGGCTGCAGCTAGTCCAGTTGGTTGTTTACCGTATTATTTTAATAAACCATGAAATCGCAGTTGTGGATGACATTCTATTCAGTAAAGGGAGACACGATTCATTCAAGGAAAGTCAATATGTAAGAGGTCACGTGATATTGAGTCAATTTCCTGTCATCTTGTTTTATGCTGTTGAGATCTTATCGGTCTGGTCCAATCTCATTTTAATATTTAATCCTTTTTCCTTTCATTTTTGACTTTGGAAATAAAGGCTTAGGGAAAATATTCCCATGTGCTTCAACATTTAATCACTTTTTCCTTTCATTTTAGACTTTAGAAATAAAGGCTTTGAGAAAATATTCCCATGGGCTTCAATATCTTATCCCTTTTTTCCTTTCAGTTTAGACTTTAAAAAAAAGGCTTAGGGAAAATATTCCCATGGGATTCAATATTCAATCCCTTTCTCATTTAATATTAAACTAAAAAAAGGCTTAGAGAAAATATTCCCGTGAGCGTTAATATTTAATCCCTTTTTCCTTTCATTTTAGACTAGAAATATAGGCTTAGGGAAAATATTGCCATGGGATTCAACACTTAATAATTTTTTCATTACATTTTAGACTTTAGAAATAAAGGCTTAGGAAAATATTCCCATGGTCTTCAATATTTAATCCCCTTTTCCTTGCATTATAGAATTTAGAAATAAAGGCTTAGGGAAAATATTCCCATGGTCTTCAATATTTAATCCCCTTTTCCTTGCATTTTAGACTTTGAAAATAAAGGCTCAAGGAAAAAATTCCCATAGGCTTGCCTTTTTCAAGATTTGCATGCGCGTATATTGCGTGGGAATTTGCATATTAAACCCAATGTTTACACTTGTGAGTTTTGCTCATGTATGTGCATATATTAAGCAGATATATACATAAAACTGTGACCAAAAGTAAGAGAATATGAGTTAAATTATTTACGTTCTATTTTGGTAGAAAGGCACCTGCTAGATACTAACTAAGCATAATTGACGGCCCAATGTTGGCTTTGCCACCAACATTTCATCCTCTGAAATATAGCAAAGCAACTGGTAAAAAGAAAATGAAGAGGAAAAAACAATGGAAAATGATAAGAAATTTTTTATTATTAGCGCTGACTTATATTAATATTTTTCATATTTTTTCACAACTATATCTTCAATAGGCAACAAAAATATATTTTCACATCAAACTTCATGGTAAGCTTTCACACAAA
>NC_087205.1:26750309-26752809 GCF_015104395.2 Macrobrachium nipponense | reverse complement strand
TGTGTGTGTGTGTGTGTGGACAGTTAAAAATAATATTAAGCCCTTACCTGAGGAAACGTAGATGGATGCTGCGAAGAATCTCATGCATGGTCGTCGACAGGTCGATTATCTCGCAATTCTAAACTCAAGGAAATTTAATCATTACTTCTTTGCTCCAGGCAACACCAACCTCCTCCATGAACTGGAAACAACCGTCATGAGGCTTCACTGATGACCTCACGACTCTTTGGAAAAGAAAGAAATATATTCTGTAGAGACGCAATTTCGTTTTTTGTTGGTAATGTTTCTTACATTTTTCATCAATGTTGCGTCGCTCTGCAGGGACCAGGCATCAGGCTTTTCATAGCATTAGCACACTGTCGGCGCTACGGAAAACGAATATCCGAATATCCTTCGCCGTTGAAGTTCCTTACGTAATAAAAGGCGAATGAAGAGAAAGGACTTTCCCGAGTTCTCGATTCTCCGGGGAATGGGGGAGATATTTTTCTATACTTCAAAGGGACCTAAAAGAAACGCATTGTTCTTTAAGGGACTTTTTCTTCTTCTTCTTCTTCTTCTTTTCTTCTCTGGGTGTCTTGGGGAGCTTAACTTCATTGCCTCCCTAGTCTTTTTTTTTATTGTTTTTTTTTTCGTGTGTTTTTTTTTTTATGTTTTATAACGTTAAACTTAAGAGTATCCTCGAAGCACTACAAGTCGAGGGGGTGACGTGGTTCCTCTCACGCTCTGAATCAATAGGCACCTGTGTTCTTCCGTCATAGTGGTGCCTTTGTTTATCTTTTATCTCCTAAAAAAATCCCTCTGAGGAATATGGATTTTTTTCCTCTTTCTCTTCTCACGGGCGGCATTTTTACGGATCTGGTAGAATAAAGTCACAAGAGGGTGAGATATATCTTTTTTTCCGAGACCCATAGGAGAGGCCATTGTTTGGCCGAGTCTCCAATTTGGTGTAAAGGGCGTCGTGAGTTATTGCCAGACGCCACCACGTGTTTGAACAAGTCCATCACATCTTTGCATTAGTCGTCTGCACGAGATAAGTGAGTTCATAATTCTGACGTTAAATATATACATGTGATTCTTACGTAATCGTTAAAGCTACTCCCGTGACGATAAAGGCGACGAAACACTAAAAAAGAAAATAAAATAAAAATGATAATTTTTTTCTAAATGAGGTATCTTCTTTCTTTGTCTACGATCTCGTCAATTCCCAGCACCACTCATCAGAAAGCGACGCCCATGACCCTGTTTGTACACTCGATGGGTAAGCCCGAGATCCCCCTTCGGTAGACGTGGCGGGTGGGCTGCCGCAATATTCTTTTCGGAGGAGGTTTTTCCTTCGGAGTATTGTCGCATCCGATCGAGAAGAAGGACCAGGCTTTTCGGAATTGAGACTTCCTGCCCTGGAGGTCGTCAGTCATCCTCTTCTTGGACAACGCCGTGGGCGGAGGAGGGGACGGCGTTGAGGGAGAAGAGAAAGAGCTCAGGGGAGAAGGGCAAGAGCGCCGCCCTTCGAGAGGCTGGTGCAAGGACAGCGTGCGAGGGAGGGGGACTACGTCTCTATGCTGCTCTCTGCTAATGCCGCTGCTGCTGCTGCTGCGCTGCTGCTGCTGCTGCTGCTGCTGCTGCTGAAGATGACGTCCGAAGACTGACTTCTCTTGCTCGCTATGGTTAACGAACTTCGACGCCAGTTCTTCAGCCTCTCGGCGTTCGCCGTCTGTCGGCTCTCCGGTGCCACGGGGCAGCTGACGCTCTTCGGGAAGACGGCGGCGCCCCTCGATCCCCGACGGGCGTGGATGCCGTGGATGGAGCAGTTCTCGTTGATCACCTTCGGGAAGTCTGGGTAACGCTCGAGAGGTGGTTCGTCATCGTCCGGATAAAATGGTTTAGGTTCCACTGGAAAAGGCGGGGGAATCCAGGTGTCATCGCTGTACATCTGTGGGCACGGCGTCAGCAGAGGTGCCGCGTCGCCGTGGAGGTTCTGGAAAAACGACCTCTTGTCCAAGTTGCGAGGCGGCTGGGGACTTCGTTGGGACACGCGGGAGTTGATCCTCTTGGGCAACAGGCCCTTGATTCCAGGGCTTCGACTCTGTGGCGGATGGAAGCAAGCAGGTGGATTGGTAAACGGAGGAGGAGGGGCGGCGCCTGACAAACCCTTGTTGGTCTGGCTGGCGGCCAAGAGTTTCGCCACTGGGCACCTCTGGGCATGCATTGCTCGCTGCTGCCTCTTGTGGGTCGACCTGTGTGGTGACGGAATCCTTCACCTGGAAAAGAAGCGAAAAAACTAGTTCAAGTATTTAAAAGCTGCTTCATAAACCAGTCAAGCATACATATAAACACACGAATTCATCCGTCAATTCAGAAAAATATCAAGTCCTAATACTCCTTAGTATCAACCCGACTAAGATTTCATACATTTAGATATTCACACATATACATATGCCCATAATATGCTGCCGTTTAAGAACATTATACAAGATCTTAATAATCTGTTTCATAACCATCA
>NC_087205.1:26712809-26745309 GCF_015104395.2 Macrobrachium nipponense | reverse complement strand
ATAATGTCTTCCACAACATATATCCATTACATAATTTTATTCTTATTTGTATAAAAGTTCCAGGAATTTAATCTCGGAAAAGCTGACTCAGTTAGCCTGAGCGGTTCACGTACAAGGGAAGTTCATTAACCGAACGTACAAATAAGCAACGTTTTCTGTGCCCGTTTTCTATTTCAATTCAATGGATAACTTAATCAGTTTACTGATATCATTAGCCAACAACACTCTCTTTTCATATCACTAGCGATATTTCTTCATGTTCTGTTGAAATACGTGATACTACATCGAAGAGCATGGGAAGTTACACCCCCAGAATATTATATCAATTGCATATTTTATTTCTTGTGAATAAATACTTCTTTACGACTTAAGGAATTTCACTGGAAAATATGACCTTTCACACTCCCTTCAATTACCAAATGAAATATAGCGCGCAGACACCACGAGAAGTCAATAAATTCACGGAAGAAAATGGTCAGTCCCGTGTGATGTTATATTTTAAGTCATACTGATCTCTCATTTTTTGATCCGTTCATTTGACAATTTATTAAATCTCCCATTCGTTCACAGTTAACATATATAGATTTGCATCACATTTTTCTCACATATCACCCGCCATCAGAAAAAAGTTTAATGGTGAAATCACACGAAACAATGACTGGATCCTACATTTCGCATAACATTAAATACTTCACTTTTAAGCATGTAGTCATGATTCTTATGATTTTCTCAGTAAATTTCAATCACAAATTCATACCGACATTTATATATACGTAAAAGGAAACAGGTTTAGTTAAGTCACTGAATTAACCATCTCAGCAGTTAACATGAAGATGATATGATCACTGAAAACCACAGATATAGGAACTATGCACAATGAAATAAACACTGATAAAATGCACTGTCACCAAAATGCAATTTAGAATATTAAACAATGAAAATAGCCATCTCAGCATTTAACATGAAGATGAAATTATCAATGAAAACCACAGATATAGAAAGTAGTCACAATGGCATAAACACTGATGAAATGCACTGTCACCAAAATGCAATTTAGAACAATGAAAAGTTTGAGGAGGAAATAACACACCAAGTCCCACAGACAACACCGGGAACTTAATTTACGACCAGGAAATCGGAAAAATGAAATATCTCAAGCAAAGAATAATGGGATAACGACATGATAAAAAATGACACAAAGGTCAACATGACACGAGGAATTACCTTAATGATTAATCGACTTCAGGCCAATGGCAGTCTGAGCACGACGTCTTAGGAGAGAGAGAGAGAGAACCTCGTCGGAGTATTGGGACATAATTCGGCGCCTTCGAAACCTTTATTCGTCACTCCAGGGGTTGGTCCTTCAGTGCCCCGCCCTAAACGCCCGAGCCAAAGGTATCTCCAACTCCAGTGCCCCGCCTCGTTCTATTGGATTACGTGCCTCCCATCGAGATCTCCGACGAGTCAAGGATTTTGCCTGGGCTTTGCTGAGTGAGGAGACCTATTTTAGACCTCCTACTGCTATACCAGAAAGGGCCGACGGTGAATCGGTGTTGAAGAAAATGCGGATTTCGTCGTATTTCATTCTTTAAGCGCACTCATTTTCTCTCTCTTCACTTTCGGCTTTCTTTGGTCCTTTTGGTTCCCCTCCCCCCTCCCTCCCCAGAGACCTCCCACTACTATACTAGCAAGGGCCGAAGGTGAATCGGTTTCGAAGAAAATGCGGATTTCGTCGTGTTTTATTTTTCTAAGTGCAGTCATTTTCTCTCTCTCTTCACTTTCGGTTTTCTTTGTTCCTTTGGGTTCCTCCAACTCCCCCCCCACACCCCCAACACCCCCTAACAGTTCGAGATGCCTTCCGACCTGACAAGTGCGTATTATTTTTTAACGGCCAAACGCGTTAGTCTGATTTCTCGAAGTACGCTCGAGTCTTTATTAAGTGGTTTTAGAGTAGCTGTAAGGGATATTATCTAGATTTAGATAGAAGTGCTCTATAAAAAAAAAAAATTTAAGTGTGAATATTGATGACTTCCTTAATCTATTTTTAGAATTCTGAACAAACGTGTTTTACCTACATCTCTAATAACCGAGACATTTAGAGGTAATCTCTCTCTCTCTCTCATCTCTCTCTCTCTCTCTCTCTCTCTCTCTCTCTCTCTCTCTCTCTCTCTATATATATATATATATATATATATATATATATATATATATATATATATATATATATATATATATATATAAATATATATATATATATATATATATATATATATATATATATAAATATATATATATATATATACTATATATATATATATATATATATATATATATATATATATACTGTTATAAATGTATTTTGTGAAAATAAAAGCAATTAGATGACACATTTTGATCTGCACTGACCCACGGACGTACTGTCATGATATGAATACGCTTTATCATTATACGGTATTAACATAAAATAAATGACAAGCTGTTGACAGACCTTTATAAAGCTCCGTCAGATAAGAGGAGGAGACGATTTTAAACCATGCTGACAAGTCTCAGGATAATGTGCAGTAAATTTCCTTTCCAGTTACAAGAGGTTTTTCACAGTCATGATGTGAGATCAAATGCTGATGGACCAGAATTTCTTGGGAGTCTTGTCTTGGGCTCCAAATTCCACGGGGGCTAAAAATGTTTGTCTCTTCCAAAAACTGCTCTAACCCTTCTTGGTTCAATTTAAGAGATGGAATTTAAAATTTAGGCCAAAGGCCAAGCACTGGGACCTATGAGGTCTCTCAGCGCTGACAGGAAAAGTTAAGAGCAAAAAGGTCTTCAAGGAGTAACAGGAGGACGACCTTGCAGTTGCACTATGAAACAACTATTAGGGGAGCTGGGGAAAGTACAATGGAAGGAAGCTAATGTGAACGGGGGTACAGTAAAAGGAATGATAGAGGTTGCAGCTAGAAGCCAAAGGAACGCTACAAAGAACCTTGAGTGATGGCTACAGTGCTCCGTGTGAAGTGCACTGGCGACACTGCTCCCTACGTGGATCTTTTTGTTTTCATGGTCTTCAGAAATGCATAAAATATCTCCTTAGAATATAAATATTATTTTCCTTAATATATGTGAAAATAAAACGTGTCTCTTTGCTGGTTGCCCAGTCAGCGAAGATAAACATCGCTGGATTTGAGTAGTGCCAGACTTATCCAGCTATTCCTGTATAGAAGCTATTTACCAAGTGAATAGTCCTATATCAAGATTGTACATTATCTTAGAAATAAAGAAGCAATTATCTATGAAAATTCTCATCAACCGGGAAAGGTGTATACAGCTGTCTCCCACAGCCATCCCATTTATACATACATACATACATACATACATACATACATATATATATATATATATATATATATATATATATATATATTATATATATATATATGTATGTATGTATGTATAAATGGGATGGCTGAGGGAGACAGTTGTAATAATATACTGCTTTCTGCTTAACTGAATTATATATTTGCTGATTTTTAATATCTAGTCTTGAATTTCTTTTTAGTATATATATATATATATATATATTATATATATATATATATATATATATATATATAGTATATATATAGTATATATATATAGATATATATATAAAATATATATATATATATATATATATATATATATATCGATATATATATAGTATATATATATATATATATATATATATAGATATATATATAATATACATATATATATATCTATATATATATATATATAATATATATATATATATATATATATATATATATAGATATATTTATATGTATATATATATATATATATATATATAATATATATACTATACTATATATATGATATAAATAAAATATATATATATTATATATATATATATATATTATATATATATACATACTTTATATATATATATCATATATATATAATATATATATACTGAAAAGAAATTAAAGATAAATATTATTATAGATATAAAAAATCAGCAAATATATCATTCAGTTAAGCAGAAAGCAGTATATTAAAATTACACATTTTTATTTAAAATATGTAATCCTATAAACAGCAGTAATTTATTTTTATAGTAATAGTTTCTTACCATTTTCCGCATGATTTTATTTATTTTTTCTTTTGGCGTTGCAGTAATCTCACGGTAAGGAGAATCTTTCTTAACGATATTCATGAATATTTTGTTTGGATTTTACTTGTTTTGCAACAATGAATAAGGCCAGTTTTGTCATTCTGTTACGTATCTGATTTTTAAACCTACAACAAACCATGACCTGAATTCCTAGGGTCCAACTGAAGGCTTGTCAAAACCAGAATTATCTATGAGAAGCATTTACTTTGAGATCTATCATAGGTTTAAGTGTCTTATTCAACAACAAGCCCCCACCTACGTACCCCCCAGCCCCCCAGCTCCTCCATCTACCCCACTCTCCCTCGTCACACCCTGATTTTGCTAGAATCTCCGCAGGTGAGATCCTTACCTACCAGGTCGCCCCTGCTGGCAGGCAGATGTGGCACCACTGTCACCGGGCAGCATTTACCCAAGATGTATTTATCGCTGTTGTTTTAAATTAAGCTGGCCTTATGCCAGCACTGACCTTTCCCTGAAAAAAAATGCGGGACGCCATATCTTAAAAACAAACCATAGAATTTTCTTGAAAATGATTTCACTATTCTTCCCACACCCAAAATACTATTTGGACCAAAATGTTCTAACCTAACCTTGGGGCATGGTTAAAAAAAAACACAAAAAAACAGGGCGGATGCAATACTAGCATACATCTCAGGAATTTGCCACCGTGCCAATCATGAAAGAGGCGAGAAATCTAGAAGATGTTATGCCCACCAACTGTTGCAGCCAGTTCGATAAGGCCCTTGTATTTGTCGATAGTTCATGAAATGTTGCTTTACTTCATTAATAAAGATATCTTTATTCTCTGGTGTTATTTATTATTTTATTTTATTTTCTATTTTATCTATTATTTACTTTTTTTGAAGTTCCATTAAACTTTCAGTCACAAATTCAAAGTTCGATCCAAAGTAAGCTATAAAAATATGCTTTGAATTTCAGAGAGGTTATCAAGGCTTTTACAAGCACGCACCAGTTTGATAAAAAAAAATGAAAAGAAAACTTATTAGAAAAAAACCTATAAATTCAATATTTACTCCTTTTTTTTATTACCAGTCATTACTAGTTACTTTCTGCCATGATGGCAAACACTACTACTACCGCCAGTAGTAATGGTGGTAGTAGTAGCAGTAGTAGTAGTCAGAGGGGTGAAAATTAGTTCATGAAAGCAACGTTAAGTAGGATGCATAGCACATTAAATGAACGCATCTTTCCAACTGCACTGACTGTAATTGAATCGGTTCCAAATAATCGTTTATCAAAGCTAGTAAGCTTTCCTGCTTAATATAATCCTGAAAGTAATAAGAGACACAGTGAAACCTAAGTTCTTTATAAATATATAATACGTTGTCGATGAGTGCTGTACATGCGCAGTAAATCTGCTCCCTGGAAAAGAGCCTGTGCGACCTCTGATGCGTACTGGAAGCTCTTTCTTATCCAGGTAACTTTCCAGACGTTGTGATTGTTTGTAAGCATATAATACGGCGCTTAATACAGCTGTACATGTGCAGCAACTCTGGACCCTGGAAAAGAATGCTTGCGACCTCTGATGCGTACTGGAAGGTCTCTCGTATCCAGGTAACTTTCCAGACGCTGTGGAAAGTTCCGTCCGTCCTGAACCGGTGCGAGTCAGTTGGGCAGAGGAATTGCATGCTTCACAAGGCGCAGTGCGGCAGTATTACACGGTCCGTGGCGTGACATAAATCCACGTCACTGCATTTAATATTCAAAAAGGTATCGCCGTTTGCCAACCAGCTTATGAATATAGAAGTACGCTGCTATAATAAACCCGGCCCGTTTCGCAAAAGCGGCTGCTATCTTGCTTGCGTTTTTAATATTCTTCCGGCATGTTCGCGAATCGCTTCGCCCAGACTAAATGACGGCCGTTAATTAAGGAAATTGGTCCCCCTGTTAAAAAAAAAAATTAATATGTATAGCAGGAAGCAACAGCGTCGAAATTCGGATAGGACGCACATCTACCTAGATTACGCCAAACGCTGCTGCTGTTACTCATCGCCAGATTCATTATATTCGTTCCCGACCCTTAATTATAAGACTGAGATTTCACAGCTACCATTCTTGCTATGGTCTCTATGGGGCCCCATAACCTTCCCTTACCGCTGTGTCCTTGACGTCACGGCCAGCGAGGTATTTTCAGAGAGACATACAAGAATCGACTTTTGCCCAGGTTGATGTCGGGCGCGTTGACTGACGATGACGTCAACGTGACGTCATCATTGACAAGCCCGGAGGGCACGGCGTCAGCGGTAACTGTGAAGACCGAATATCAATAAACAAATATTGGCTTCGAGATAACATCGCAATAAGACGTTTAGATTTTTTTTCCGGTAATTACAACTTGAAACGAAAATCATTATTGTAGAGTATAAAAGACCTACGGGCTGCTCTATGAGCAAGAGCCCGTGCTGGCATAAGGCCATTTCAATAAAAAAAAAAAAAACAGTATAGATGACAGTTCAAGATTCCCTTTTGCAGTATCTGCAGATGTAACTGATTCATAAAAGGTCTTCACAGATTTATATTAACGATATTTTAGGATATCATGGGTGTCTTTGTTGACATTTTGTTTAGCACTAATTTGGAGAGAGAGAGAGAGAGAGAGAGAGAGAGAGAGAGAGAGAGAGAGAGAGAGAGAGAGACGAAAATATGTTAGGGAGTAAAATGACAAACACATACACACACACACACACACACACATATAAATATGTGTGTTGTGCTCCTTCGTCATTAACAAGCAGCGTCTAGTTGTTCAGATCACCCAAGAGCTAACGCGCACGTATACAATCAGTTACAGAGGTCAGTCTGCTACAAACGAATCACACTCGAGAGACTGCATTTAACGATCGCTCTTGCATGGGGGGTGGGGGGTTGGGGGGTTAGGTGGTGGTTGTTGGAGGCGAGGATAAGGAGCGTTATAATATCCCATAACGAATAATACTCATGCATCTATATATTATATATATATATATATTATATATATATATAATATATATAGTACCTATATATATGTATACATAAACATATAATTATATGTATGTATATGCAGGAGTGCATGTATGTGTATATGTGCGAGAAAATGCATATATGTGAGCATACAAATATGAGCATACGCATAACTCCGAACCGTATATAAGCACGCATGAAAAATAAATAATAACCAACTAATAAATAATAACCATCTATTTCACTGGAAGTGCCTTTCCAATATACCTAGTACAGAAGAATACAGGCAAGTATTTGCATGACAAAGAAACGAGCCACGTTTATGAGTGCTATGACCCCCCCCCCCCCCCCCCCCCCCCCCTCCCCCCCCCCCCCCCCGCCCCCACAATCCCCCCAACTTTCGTTGTGAGTGAGGACCAAGGATACTTGACAGTAGAAACGTGAAAATATGCTCCGCTTAAAAGTGGACATTTATAGCAAGTGTTTGTAAAATAATTTCTCGAATTTATATATATTTTCCTTTTCTTCATTTTTCTAGCTTAGGAAAACTGGTTGATTGATAACATACATAGTATATATATATATATATATATATATAATATATATAATATATATAGTATATATATATATATTATATATTATATATTCGTCTATCCTTCTGTGACTTGATCCACGGAAGGATGGAAGAAAGCTTTAGCTTTGAAAATATTTATGCAAATATGTTTCGTCAAGTTACACTAGAACATCACTATGGATCCTTCTACTGATATATATATATATATAGATATATATATATATATATTATATATATATATATATATATTTATATTATATATATATATATATATATACATATAGATATATCTATATATATATATATATATATATATATATATATATATATATATATATATATATATATATATATATATATATATATATATCTATATATATATATATATAATATACATACATATATATATATATAACTATCATATATATATAGAATATATTTATATATATATATATATATATATATATATATATATATATATATATATTATATATACATATATATATATATATACATAAAAAAATATAGAATATATATATATATATATATATATAAATATATCATATAATATCTATAGATATATATATATATATATATATATATACATATATATATATATATATATATATATATATATATATATATATATATATATATATATATATTATATATAATATATATATATATATATATATATATATATATGTGTGTGTTTGTGTGTGTGTGTGTGTGTGTGTTTGTGTAATTTATGTATGTGAAGGCCTTATCTGCGGGCTATACTAGATATTGTGCCAGCTTTGCATATGATCGAGAAGATTTGCCATGAATAAACAGGCCCGTCTTTTAATACCACAATACCCAGTCAAAAAAATTAATGAATAAATAATGAAATTATATAAAATTTCTCTGCACATGACTACATCTGTTCCCGTTATCTATTTCCCTCGGAATTCTTTCTGACGGCGAATTGATTTAGTGAACTCCTACGGGTCTGATAATTATCAACTACTATGAGATTCAGGGCTTCTGTAACACGGTTTTTTGGCAATTACTTTTTATCTATGCATTTCATAGATATAACGCTTATTCAGAATACACTTTATATCTACACATAAATTTTTGACTGTATTCTGCATTACGTAGGTTGAATAAATTTGGTACTTTATAATGTAAAAGTGACTTTTTTTGAAGGCGGGCCAACTCACTCAGAGAAAAGGTTTCGAACGCACTCGTTACGTAACTTATGACAGCATTTCTTCCTTCTTTCTCGATGGATGATTGGCTATACGTAACGAAGGCTATACCTCCGGCAACAATGACATAAAAATTAAATACAAGCAAAGCAGTACACCTTTATGAACTCTGAATCCTCTCCACTGATAATTGTCATAATGAATAAACCACAAAATATGTTAATAAAATACAAAAACACTTCGATTATTAGTCTAACTCCCAAAATAAGTGTCCTAAGAAATTATAATCTACTTTATAGGTCGCAATCAGAGTGACAAGATGTAGGGAATAGTTGGTAATTTTCAAAGACAGAGAGACAAGCTTGATTTGATAACTGCTGTATCCAATGTCAAGCAATTTTTATTTATTGGCTACCTACCCATTTTACTTTAAAAAAAAAAAAAAAAAATAGCCGGTACCGTATTTTTGGCTTTAAACCTTCACCAATAATTATCGTCAGAATGATGACGTCATGTGGCTCCACCCACTTTGGCCTCGTAATTCAGGATAACACTGAAGGCTATCATGGACATTGTTGTATTAGAAAATAATAACTTCTGGCTATAAAAACTCATTTCTCGAGTAGTTGTAAGAAGTGCTAAATGATCCTCAAGGATCCCAGCAGTTGCTGCTATTACTAATTTTGCGGCACTACTGCTACAGTAGTATTACTACGCTAGCACAGATACCCCTCCCACATCTATGTATCGTTCCGCCATTCATAAAGTCTTTATATCCAACATGGTCGTACAGACTAAAGAAGAAGAAAAAAAAAATTATATCGGATGATCGTTGGTCTGCTGGAGATTTGAGCACATATAAGCTTGTGTTTACTTTTGATAAAAATCTTATTTTAAACAAATAGTTATATAAGACTGTTTACATACAATCTCTCTTTCTCTCTCTCTTGGTGGCATAGTGAATAGTTAATGGAAATGTTCAAAATCCTGAATGACATTATAAGTATTATAATCACGTTACGCTAAATACAAATCAGACCATCACATTGGATTTAAACTAGAAACTGAATAATTACCTATTCAGGCTATAGTAAGTATGGCCACGGGTTTTCTTTTGACTGTATAAAGTTGCAAGTTGTAAGACAAATGCAGTTTTGCAACCACGGGGACAATTCCAAATCCTGTTAGCCATTCTTGACTACTATGGGTTCAGAGCAGATGGAATAAGGTGAATGGGTTTCTTTCTCTGTCTGGTGGGGGGATGGGCGGGGCAACATTTCGTAAAACGATGTTTACTTTCCCTTACGTAATGAATGTTTTTCGACTCTTGGCTCCCAATCATTGGCCATGGCGTCTGCTAGATCATTTTTACTCTTTAAAAATTAAAACTATCGGGGGGTAGGTTAGTTGATAATGCTGATAAAATTTGTGTGTGGTTGTAAAATATACATATGTCAACTTTCAGCTACATCCGATGCTTTGATAAGGAGCAAAATCCAAAAATCCATCCGTGTTACAGAGGCCATGAATCTCATAGTAGTCCATTCTTTTGTAAGAATAGAAGATCCACACAACGAAAACGAATTTAGTTATTTCGTTCCTTTTTAATTATTACATTTTCACTAAACTGCCTTTCATCTCGATTAAGAAATGGCTAAATAAGAATTCTGTCTTCAGACAGGTTCCAAAATGGCAGCAACACTGTGTATAATTAAGCATTGACGGTTTCTTGATAATTCGATATTCATCAGTCAGTGAAATTTGAATTAGATCTCATTGCAAAGTATTATTTTACCTCTAGATATTTTGATAAATTGAATATTTATACCTAGAACCTATTGACTAGTTATTTCCTAACACTTTTTCCTTGCGCTAATCACTACGAACTGTAACCTTTATTGTGTTGTTAATAATAAAGCGCTTTATTTTATATAAAAGTTTATCAGGACCTGGTGTCTTCATATGTATGTCCGAAATATTATTTCACTTCACTTATTCTCCCCAAAGTCTCGGAGTCGTTTCTTCATACCTTTGAGCAAACGACACTTAGGCACGACATGATCTAGCATACTTCTATTGCATGGAATGTTTTTATGGAGTTGGATAGTCACAGGGACAAAAACTATGGAATTCTTTGCTTTTATATCTTGTGCTTTCGTCCAATTATTTTTGCCTTTAATGCTTCATACTGAGGCGTTTGGTTTTTTCTTTTTTTTTCGTCTTTTAGCCTTAATCTTTTGTCGATTATGATGCGGCTACTTCCGTTCAATCAGCCGAATTATATTACAATATAATAATGCACATTAGTTTCATTCCTACATTAACTACCCATTACAGGTTTTTTTATATAATATATTCTACCATACTATAATCATGCACGTTATTCAATTTCTACGTTAACTAACCATTACAGTCTTTTTCTATTTCATGTTTTAAAAAATATATTGTCACTTATTCTAGAAAGATCAAACTGGATAATAATTAAAATAAAATATTTATTGAAACTAAGGTTGTCTGTAAGAGCGCGGACTAATTCTCATCCAAGACTTCGGACAGAGTAAGTGAAGTGAAATAATTGTTATAAAGTTCTGAACCTCTTTTGAAGAGAAATCTTGCAGATCTTGGGTTTAGTTGGTAATAAAATATATTTAAATCTACGTAGTTAAAACACTTACGACAACGATTCGTTTACATTTACCGGATAAATACGATACCAATTTGAATGTTAAATATTTCTATATTCGTACTCGGGTAAACTTAAGCATAATTAATGTGATCGAGCAACTCAGTTTATTAGCAGTCATCATTATTACATTACAAATGTACAAATGTACAAAACCTGTAGCTTTTGTCACTTTCAGGCCATATATAGAATTAATTTTCACGAAATATAATGCTTAATTCTGAGTTAGATTAGGAGATCCAGCCTGTAGTTGTTGTTACTGTTGATATTAATCAAGCAAGAGTATCTAACAATCGTTCGATTTTCAACGTTAACATAATTAATGAACCTGACTTAAAAGCAAATTTCTTGAAACAGAAGAGAGTAAGCGTTCACATCGTAAAGGTGAGTAGAATATTATTTTCAGACATTTTAAATATGAACCTATTTATACAACTTTGTTTAGGAAGTATTTCAAGGCCCATGTGGAGAGTTCTAAGAACCAGCTATTAACCAACACAAGTTCATTTTCTTTTTCTTTTTTACGAGAAACTAGGATTTCCTCATACCCGTTGACCTTCACCTTGAAGCATTTTACTGGAAATATTGGCCCATACCGACCCATGTGGAGAATTCTAAGAACCTACTATTAACCAACACCCCTTTTTTTTTTTTTTTTTTTTTTTTTTTTTTTTTTTTTCTTTTTTTTTTTTTGTACGACGAACTTTGATTTCCTCCATATGAACTTGAACATGAAGCCTTTTATTGGAAATATTGCCCCCTACCGAAACGTTATTACAAAGTGCGAATGAAGGAATTCTCACCTCCTAGACAAAGGAAACTTGGAATACACGAACGGCGCCATTGATATTAATGCTCCTCTTAAAATACAAGGTCAGAGTCTTCAATAACACATGAAATCGGTTCTGGTGGAAGAGTGTCACGGAGTTGAGGGTGAATCGATGATACACTCAATAATGCAAAATGGAAATGTCTGGGAGTCCAGTCAGCGTGACTGATTTGTTTTAATGCATGTGGCAGCAGCGTGCACAAAGAGTTTCACGATCTTCTCCTCGGACGCGCATATTCCCGAAACTGCCATAGAAAGTTCTTAAAAATAATCTCATTGTTTCCTTCACCAAATTTACGTTTACAATACTTCACTTAACCTAACCTAACCCAACCTAACCTAACCGAATCTAGGGCTATAGCAAAAAATACCGAAACTAGTGTAGTATTACAAGTAGATTCACATCAGCCGTACATCTGATGTCTAGGCCAGTCCCTTACACGACGCTCCTGATTGGATGTTGATAAGCCAATCACAGGGTTGGAAACTCTCAGTCTCTCTCGAGAGTTCGCAGAGGCAGGATTTATGTTCCACCTATCCTGAGGGATACTACGTCTTTCAAAAGTATCCCTCGGGATAGGCGGACTGAGAGAGACTGAGATTTTCCAGCCCTGTGATTGGCTTATCAACAGCCAATCCGGAGCGTCGTAAGAAACTGGCCTAAACATCTGATTCACGGATGATGTGAATCTACTCTAGTAAAAATGTCGGGAATCTGATTCACGTCTGGGGAGGCATAGATTCCATTTAAAATGATATGTAAAATTTTGTAGTATTATACAGAAAAGTGTTATATATAGATACTTAGTGATTAGGCCTTGAAAAAATTCAGGGGTATTTCCTCAAATAATGACCCTTGACAATGGTACCATCAGGAGTTCTACAGAGAGGACTGCAAAGTTTCGGTGCAAAGCTTCGATGCAAAGCTTCTGTGATATTATAATAATAATAATAATAATAAAATAATAATAATAATAATAATAATAATAATAATAATAATAATAATAATAATAATAATAATAATAATAATAATAATGTTCTAAAGTGTTAAGAGTCCGTGGTATAATTTTTTAAGACTACAAAAATCTTTCGAAACCTTCCCTGGGTTCATCTTCAGTCCAAATGAACAATTAGTTACAACATGTACAGAGGTAAATTTAAAAACGTTACAACAACCATTGCTGCGGAGATCCAACAGAATTGCAGCCAGAAGGATTGATAGGGGAGACGATATCACCTAGTTGGAGTTAACTGGCCTCTTTCTTCATCACCTGGCCCATTAACGAGCTAACGACCGGTGTCAACGATCTTCAACAACTCTTGTTTTTAAATTTACCTCTGTACATGCTGTAACTAATTGTTCATTTGGACTGAAGATGAACCCAGGGAAGGGTTCGAAAGCTTTTTGCAAAGTCTTATAAATTATACACGGACTCTTAACACTTTGTATTATTGTGGACCCTTTAGAACATTATATATGCTCTCGCAATAGAGAGTGTTTCCCAAATAATAATAATAATAATAATAATAATAATAATAATAATAATAATAATAATAATAATAATAATAATAATAATAATAATAATAATAATAATGTTCAAGGGCACGTGTCTTCATCTACCCGCTGATGTATCTAGTCAGATACAATCATTTACTTTTTTTCTAATGCTCATTCTCTTTATAGGGTAGCTTGCTTTGAAAAAGAATGAACTTTTACTTTTTTCATATGAATTTATATTATCTTTTTATTTAATAATAATGATTATAACAATATTCCGTTGAATAGGATTTTGCATTATGCGAATTGGTTTTATTCTGAGTTTTCTCATTTGTCCGTATATTACGCGTTCTCTGTGCGGCAATATTGGTCAATAGTTGGCGAATATTCATATTTCGATGGATATAGACCGCCTATCTCTTACAAAAAAAAATATATGTATATATTATTTTCGAGGTCAGTAGTTTAGTGAAACCTGGTGCTATACATCCGTAGGGTTTCGGTGCTATTTCATTTTGTAATGTCTGTTTCTGGTATTTTCGGTATTTTTTCTGTCATAATAATAATAATAATAATAATAATAATAATAATAAACACAATAATAATAATAACATATTGGAAGGAGACCCTCTTTCAAACAAGTATTATTGAAAGATATTGCTGCACCAGCTGCATTTAACTTGTAAATAGTCTTCTCTATTTTTCGTATGATAGCAGAGAGAAAGCAATTATTAGAAAAATGGAGAAGACTATCTTCAAGTTAAATGCAGCTGATACAGCAATGTCTTTCAATAATAATAATAATAATAATAACAATAATAATAATAATAATGATAAGGAATCTGGAAAAACTAGAGGCTGAAGCTCCAGGACTCATGCAGAAGAGTGCGCTCTTGGAAACAGCGCACATAGTAAGAAAAGTGATGGACTCCTAAGGAGGCAGGATGCAACCCGAAACCCCACACTATAAATACCACCCAGTCGAATTAGAGGACTGTGATAGACATAAAAAAAAGATAATAATAATAATAATAATAATAATAATAATAATAATAATAATAATAATAATAATAATAATAATAATAATAATAATAATAATAAGAGCTTGAAAGACGTTATCATTGAAATTCTTCCGTCGCTTCGTCTCAGCTTCCTTCCCTTTCGTGGAACCAGGTTCAACTGTGTCACACACCTGTCCTGGAAACGGCGGCTGGATTTTAGATGGATATAAATCTGGTATGTGACTAGTTTCTTCAACTTCCTCTCGTATACACATAAATACCTCGTAGCCTTCCTTTTCAACTCTTCCGTGAATTGTCACTTTATTTTCTACATTTTTAGATATTTTTTGTGATCGTGTCCTCTCAGTCTTTTTGTAGGAATAACTTCCCATTTCAGCAGTTTTATCCCAGCTATCACGCATGGCGGCTTTTGCACCTCTTTTCATATAAGCTATGAATATATAATTTGGTATTTTGTGTCCCATTTTTGCTCAATTCAACTTCTTATACCTTCCGGTATACCTTTCGGCTAAGCTAAAAAAAAAAAAAGTTGGTCGATGCATAGGAAATTTACAATAAGTTCTAGCATTTATGTCTGTCTATTTATATGACAGTTTAGTCATTGCTACTGCTAGTGTTATTATTTCCATTCTCATATTGCAGTTACTTTTACTTTTCTATTTTTTTTTTTTTTTTTACTTTGATTGCTGTTACTGTAAAGACTGCATTTGTATCCTTTCATGCATCTCCATCCAATATACAATTACATTTGCTACTAATACTACTACTGTTACTATTACTACTACTCTTGGTAATATGGGAGCAATACAAATGACGAATAAAAAAAAAACATAAGCCGAGTCAGGGGAAAAGGAATGAAATAAAAGTTCTCGTAAAAAAAGAAATAAAAAAAAATAAAAAAAAGTTATATCGTCTAAAGTTACTGTGGAAGCGAGTGGCTCTTCATCCGCACCAGATTTCATAATCCTCGACCCAAGGGATGATATTATTTTCTTGATTCCAGCCGCTGTTCCTTTAATCTACTTCCTCTCCCACCCCCTTCTCCTCCCCCGGACACCCCTAACCAACCAGCCTCTCCCCTTGAGGAGGTCCCTCGCCATCCCCCTATCCCGCGCAGACACAAAATGTGGACGAACGAGGTCGCTAAACTTCAAGACGTCCAATCACTCAAGGGCCGCCCCACACCCCCGCCTCCCGCCCCCGCTCCTTAGAGTACTGTTCTTAAAAGGGCGACGTTGATAACTCCTGAACGGGAATATTTCCAGATGATTCCAACGGAATTATTCCAGATTATTCCAGCAGGTCGCTTTAGATAGACGGTTTTCTAAAGTAAACGATTCATCCGTTGGTGCCTCGGAGGCCTTGGGGCTCCGACAATCATATATCTTAACTTGATCCAATTTTCGCGACTCCTCTGCCTCCTCCTCGTCGTCTTCCTCTTCTGCCACTCCCCCCCCCCCCCCCCCCCCCCAACCTCCCACTTCCCCCCTTTCTCCGTTCAAACCCGCAATCATCAACAGCCTTCTCTCCCTCCTTCTCCCTACCATGGAAGAGCGAGAGGGAGGGGATCTCTAGAGGTCCCCCATCTCACCCAATCCAAGGCTCCAACCGACCCACCCAAGGAGCGCTCTCCTTCCTCCATTCATCCAGCCTTCGGGAATGCTTGAGTTGGATGCCAAGTGTGGATGAAGATGCCGGTTTACAGATGAAGAGGAGGTGTCCGGGGTTCGGGTGGGGTGGGGTGGGGGGGGGGCGGGATGGGGGGGAGGATTGCATGAACCCAGAGTGGGGGGGAAAGGATGGCGCATCACACGAGGATATTGCAAAATGAGGCTGCCACGAGATGACTTTACTTATAGCATAGGTGGCCAGGCTAAGGGATACACGGGTAATGAAGGTATTTCAAGAAATTTATGTAGATAAGGCAAGACGTGATTTAGTAGATAATGGAAAGACGCGTTTGCCTTGTGTAGGTAACAGGCGAGGAAGTAGACATTAGCGTTCGAAATGGTTTCATCATCATAACATGACTTGTCATGATCCAAAACATTGAACAAAACTAAATCATTTAAACCAATTGCCCCAGCTGCGAGGAAGCACAGCTGGCAAGAGAAAGAGAAGAAGAAGAAGAAGAAGCAGAAGAAGAGGAAAATGAGAAGAGAAAGAGAGAAATAAATACAAGGGCCAAAGAAGTCCCGACACAATAGAGACGTTATCGCCAGGCGCGGGTTATTGACAGGGCAAAATCTTTCAAGGACGTTTTTCCCATCAGCAAAATTTGAGTGTAACCTCCAGGATTTTCCAGGGATAATCCACGAATCGCCTCTTTTTTTTTTTTTTTTTTTATTTGCCGAGGGAAAGATTAGCCTTGTCTCTCTCTCCCAGCGCTGCGGCTGCTGGCATTTCCTTCAATCCGGATTTAGCTTAAATGGATGGTGAATGGATTATATCAAAGTCTGATGCTATAAAGGTTCGTATTTCATCGCTTAACTGCAGCTGAAACATTTTAGATTTATTCTGCTGCCCAGAAAAGATTGTCAGAAATATAATAGCATTTCTGTCGCTGCTCCTTTCAGTGATAATAATGAAATATGTGAAACGAAGGAGTGTAATCTGGAATTAAATTCCGTAAAAAAAAAAAAAAAACTAGAAGCACTTTAGGTGAATTGTGAAAGAGTTATTTAAAAAAAGGAAGAAGAAATACGGAGATACAACGAAGATGGTGTAAAAACATTATGGATTGAGGTGGACAGATCATATAGAGAAAATGAAAAAACACTATGTTGGCGAAGCGATTATATAATTCTGCATTCTTGGGAAGTAGTATGAGAGGAAGACAATGTTATCTTGGCTATATGATTTTAAAGCAAATAACCTTTGTGTTCGTGAATGGTTTATAGCATAAAATAAATGTTA
Source organism: Macrobrachium nipponense (assembly GCF_015104395.2). Classification (NCBI taxonomy): domain Eukaryota; kingdom Metazoa; phylum Arthropoda; class Malacostraca; order Decapoda; family Palaemonidae; genus Macrobrachium; species Macrobrachium nipponense. The sequence continues at coordinate 26,727,468 of NC_087205.1, read as the reverse complement.
TTATTATTATAATTATTATTATTACGCATCGCTGAACATGTATTATTATTATTATTACTTTGTTAAAAATAATGGTTGAATTCACAAAATTGATTTTGTACAAAATTCTTTCAATTTTGTACAAAACCAGTTCTGTGAATTCTGCCATTATTTTGAATAAAACTTGTTTGAAAGAAGGTCTGTTTCCAGCATACACAGATATTATTATTATAATAATAATAATAATAATAATAATAATTATTATTATTATTATTATTATTATTATTATTATTATTATTATTATTATTATTATTATTATTATTATTATTCAGTAGAATAAACTTACTCATATGGAACAAGCCCACCAAAGGGGTCATTGACTTGAAATTCAAGCTTCCAAAAATCATGTACATTTGCTGTTCATGAGGAAGAATTCAGAGGAAGTGAAGTAAAATACAATATATAAAGTACGCTTGAATTAAAACAGGATCAGCAGGTCACCATCTCAGTGGTAATTCCACTGGAGATGGATTAGTAAAAACAGGGTGAAACTTAGTTTGAGGAAAGTGTTTAAAACAGTATAAGAATTTATGTGTAACCTTTCCCTAGCCATATAACTATATGACCAAGTCTTTTTTTTTTTTTTTTACTTTTATATATTTATGGCCCAGCACTTTATGCCGGTTCACAACAAAATTTTGCATTCTATAAATTTTCACAGGTGATAAAAGACTAAAGCATGCTGTTCTCATAAAGATTATTTTTAAACAGGCGAACTGCTTCGTGATGAGAGGATTGAAATATGGACGTGCTTTTGTATGCTCTGGTTATCAGAGCGTGTATTGAAAGTAATTTACTAAATTTATCCCAATCCAGTATGTGAACTTTCTCTGGCACTATTATTAATGTATTTATTTATTTATTTATTTACAGTTAATTTATTTATTTTTTTATTATTTATTTATTTGCTGTACGAATGGCAAGGCCATGTTAGTTGAAAGACTAAAGACTTCGAATGTGTTTGGAGATAGTGGGATGTTTAGGAATAGTATACTAAAGTAATATCCATGATACGCAAAAGCACTGGTAAAATAAAGATGAATGCCACTACCCACACATGCCTGGTGGCTTAGGACAAAGTGGAGGTTAGAGTAAACTCTCTCTCTCTCTCTCTCTCTCTCTCTCTCTCTCTCTCTCTCTCTCGAACACACAGACACATACCATATAATATATATATATATATATATATTATATATATATATATATATATATATATATATATATATATATATATATATATATATATATATTATATATATATATATATATATATATATAATATATAATATATATATATATATATATATATATATATATATATATATATATATATATATATATATATATATATATATCATATATTATATAGTATATAGTCTATATATATATATATATATATAATATATATATATATATATATATATATATATATATATATATATATATATATATATATATATATATATATATATATATATATATAAATTTAGAGAGAGCTCTTAATTGCCGTAAAAGAAATCAAACAGTCCCTCCTTATATCATAGCTCACGAAGCAATCAGAACTGCAAAGAAACCTTACAGGAGTATTAGAAATATTATGACTGACCCAAAAATCTGTGGCAATCAGCCCTATCGATTCCTTCTCCTCCGACTGATGGATCCTGAAAAATTGTTAACCCACTCCTCAGGGCGAAGAGAAGGCCGTACCCCAAAAGTCCCCCAGAGGATTAACCCTGGCGCCCTCATCGTTGCATGAGGGATCCACCTCCCGAAGGACGACGCGGTGCCTGTGGGAGTGATTGGGTCGTTGTTTTTTTTATGGGGAAACTTCCTCAGGAGGGAAGAAGGAAGGTAGGTGGGAAAGAAAGGACCTCACAGGGACTTGGGTTTGCTTCTTCTCCGGAGTCCTTAATATTGATTTAAGAGATCGGAGGTGAAGATGAGATTAATAAACTAGAAACAAAAACTGTCTCATTTGGACTGATAAAGGAAGGTGGGTAGAAAAGAAAGGACCCCACAGGGTCTTGGGTCTGGTTCGTCTTCGAAGTCCTTAATACTGATTTGAGAGATCGGAGGTGAAGATGAGATTAATAAATAGGAAGCCGAAAACTGTAGCTTGGCTGGATCATTGTGTGCTTTGATGATGGAAACCTCATCAGGAGTGAAAAAGGAAGATAGATGGGAAAGGACCTCTTTGTCTGCTTCGTCTTCGAAGCCCTTAGTATTGATTTGAGAAGCCGGAGGTGTAAATGCTATTAATAAACTAGAAGCCAAAAACTGTCGTTAGATAGGTGGAAATGAAGGGACCTCACCGGTCCTGCTTCATCTTCGAGCCCCTTGATATCGATTTGAGGGATCGGAAATGAAGATACGTCTAATAAACTATAAACAAAAAATTGTAACTCTGTCCCTACCCACCTGGTAGGTAGTTCAAAAACGTCATGATCGTCAGAACTGAACGTTTATTTCCGCACTGCGACGGGACGAATGGCCCATTCCGATTCGCGCTCTGCAAAACGCTGATTGGCTGATGAATTCCTGCGATGAATCACATAAACAAAGGCAGAGGCTTCAGCCCTCTGCATCAGGCGCTGATGTTTTGCTTACAAATTGCCTGCTGAATTTGAAAGAGGTCCGACGCGTTCAACCTTGGAAGAGGAGGGTCGGGCCTTACGTAACGGCTATGGCTACTTACTCTAACGATGCCAGTAGATCAGCCAGATGGGCTGAACCTGGTCAATTCTATTAAAGCTGCTTTAAAGGAGCCGTGTGAGAATCCAGGATCCTCGAATCCAGTACAAACAAAAAGACGGCCAGAATTATAGAAAGAGTGAGGTAGAGGATGAAAAAGCGACGCTATGTAGAATTCTGTAATCTTTACCCAAATGCTATTTATGAAAACGTGAACCTCAAAGTGAATAAGAAAAGTAAGCTGGAAAACTTTTAAAAGGCATATGAATTAATGAAAAACCAGAAGAAAACTTTTCCGTTTTGAAATTTCAGTTTAAAGGTGGTGACATAGAGGGGCGTTTTCCTAAATATAGGTTAATATAATGCCGCTTATGTTGTATAAAATTGCTAAAATAGCAGTTTTCATTTTATTTATTTATCTATTTATTTATTTATTCATCTTTTTTCTTTTTTCTTTTCTTTTTTTATAAAAGGGGCCGTGTTCATTCTTTACAGTAACGACACAAAAGAAGGATTTAATAACTTCATTTCTGTCATCAGTTTTGGGTAATATGTGACGCCAGCTCATGGGAATAAATCAACCAAATATTGACCCCTGTGGTTCATATTTTGGTGTCAAGGTGCCCAGCGAGGCGGGGAAACTCTTTCGTGAGACAATGTCTTAAGAAGTAAAATATTTATTTTAAGAAGAATAATCGTGAATTATTTAATAGTCAACCACTGTAATACAAAGGACTGCTAATCCTTGAGGTCGCTAAAACCAGTGACAACGATCGTAAGCTGAAAAGAAAGCTAATACAAGTAAAATAAATAAATGAAAAAATGAATTAAAAAATTAATTAATTGATTAATTAATTAATTAATATTGTTTTATCCAATCTACAGCTTTAAGGTTATGGGGCATTCGTATACCCATTTTTCTTATCACGATCGCAATCAACTTCACGCGCCTATCAAATCATTTCGAAATGTTAGGTGAAATAACTCTAGTTATGCTTTCGGATTGTACTCCATACATACATACATACATACATACATACATACATACATACATACAATACCACATACGTGTCTATATATATATATATATATAGTATATATATATCTATATATATATATATATATATCTATATATACATAATAGATATATAGATATAATATATATATATATATATATATATATATATATATATATTTCTCTCTCAAAGAGAAGAAGCCGTTGCTCAATAACACAAAAGGGTAAAACGAAGAGTTAGGCATCTTATCGATAAAAAAATGTTTATTTATCGGCGTTTCTCGACATATTTCTAGTCTCGTTTTCCCAGACTGGTAAAAGGTAAGTATATCTTAGTTTTACCAGACCACTGAGCTGATTAACAGCTCTCCTAGGGCTGGCCCGAAGGATTAAATATTTTTACGTAACTAGGAACCAATTGGTTACCTAGCAACGGGACCTACAGCTTATTGTGGGATCCGAACAACATTGTATCGAGAAATGAATTTCTATCACCAGAAATACATTCCTCTGAATCCGCTTTGGCCGAGCCTTCCCAGACTGGAACAAATGGAGAAGCTATAATAACAAAAATCTAATCTACACTTAAACCTCAACCTTAGATATTAAGTTGAAAACATTAAATCCAAGCAAAAGAAAAAATAAAATGAATAAGAGTAATGAAATTAAATTAGAGCAGTGGAGGAAATAAGGAGACCACTTTCAAAACGATGATAAAGTCTTCAAACATTAAATTAGACAAATAACAATTGTACACATGGCAACTGTGCATTTGGTGTTGGGGCTATCTTTTTTATATTAAAAATATTCTCAAATATTTAAAAACATTTCCTTACCGGATCTTCAACCAAGCAGTGGAAATTTGACTGAAAGGAGACTATTTTCGAAACGATGATAAAGAGTCTTCAGACATGAAATTAGACAAAGAACAATTGTAAAGATGGCAATTGGCTATCTTTTTTATTAAAAGAATTTTTAAACATTTGTGTACTGGATCTTCCAACAATCTTGACTCGTTTATATTCTACGTAAGTCTTACACATTTTCAAGTGATTTCTCACGTTAGAAATGGAATGTTCAGCGTTCTATATCTCATAGGTCTTAAGATCACAACTTGGGAACGTTGACTGGACATTTGAAAACAAAAGACGCTCGATAAAGCGAAACATCGACCACATTGTTAGTGGGCTACTCCATTGATAAAGCTTCACTGTAATGTAGATTAATTATCTTTATACGCGTTGTTTGAGAAACTGTCAAAAAGGGAATTGTCTGCGTGACGATTAGATTGACAGATTCGACTGTTGTACAAAAACACTGCGGGTAAAATAACCTTTTATTTAAGCTGAAATATTTGGTAGGTTTGACGGTGAATATTGTCTCCTTTTTAAACATGGCGTGTTTTCAGAGGGGATATCAACTTTGAACTAAATGTTAGTGGAGAAAGAACGCCAATTGTCAGGGTCGTTTGACGCCATAAAAAAAACTCACTTTCTCCACCTCACCTCAACCTCTCCAATACAATCGATTAACCCTTTGCAAACATGCAAATGCAAGCTGTCATCATACACACAGCTAAGACACACGCACGAACACACACACACACATATGGTGAAATGTATATCAAGATACAGAGGCAACTCATTCATTATAAGCCCGTGGGCAGTAGAGCACGCTAGAATATTTAGGTCAGGTAAAGGTTTCGATATGATTTTGGTAAACGCTTAGATCTACCGTCGAAGAAAGCCTTAGAAAAAAGTAACTTTGATTTAGATAAGTCTATGGAAGCATAAAAAAAAACGTAACATCGAGTTGCACATAACGTTCATCAATAGACTCTGAATCTGGTTGAATAACAGAATCTGCTCAAAATTCCCATGATAAACCCGAAGTACATTGAATAAGTCTTTTTCCTCAAAAGGGGTAAGATCCTTGAAGAACTGCCTTTCATTGCTTTGAAGGATTTTATCAAGCGCAAAGGAGCCACGAGGCAATGAATGTAAATTATATTATTGCAATGTTGCTTTGATGTGGATTAAAAACATTTACGCACAATAGACAGAAGATATTACAACACTCAGAAGAGGGATGATGATTATACAAACATTTACGCAAAATAGACAGAAGATATTACAACACTCAGAAGAGGGATGATGATTATATTAATATACCAGGATATGTAGGTCGCGGAGTCGACGCTACAAAAAAAAAAAGCCGAAATCGTCTATAAGTAATAAAATCCCTTAATTTCTATTCAGACTAATGCTGAAGGATCTATTCAAATAGTGGCAAAAAGCTGCTCGAATTGCGCGCGCACGCACACACACACACACACACACACACACACACACACACACACACATATATATATATATATATATATATATATATATATATATATATATATATAGCCTATATATATATAGATATGTATATATATATATACATATATATATATATTATATATATATATATATATATATATATATATAATATATATATATATATATATATATATATATATATATATATGTGTGTGTTGTGTGTGTGTGTAGGTATATATATGCCCATAAAACTTTATATACTCATTACAACCATATATTTCAAATACTTCTGTATTCCAGATCACTGAAGTATAGAAATCTTCCAACTGTATGTTTGTAACGTGTATACAGTACTTTTCTGGACCTTCATAGAAGTATGTGTGTTTGTATGTGTATGTGTGTATGTGTGTGTGTTCAGAGTAAGTGAATCGTTCTGTAATATGAGGTTTCATCACACGAAGGCTGCAAACGAAACTTCTCCACAGTCACATCAAAGTTATGTGTTAGTGGCATATTACTTCCGAACTCCTGACTCCTCTTACAAAGCGCCGGCAAGCAAATCCGTGATTATGAAAAGCAGGGGAAGATCAAAAAGACCTCGAGGATTATGACAACGACAGAATGATGTTACGAAAGGCAACTGGTTGTGCGTGAACCATGAAAGCTGGTTACCTCGGAAGTTGAAAAGAGACAGAGCTGATTGCTTGAGAATGGAATACGAACGAAGGTCACCAAAAAAATAATAATAATAATAAAATAATAAATAAAATAAGATAAAATAATAGAAAAATAACATAAAAAAATAAAAAGAAGATTCTGTTAAGTTAAACTTTTGCGAATGAATACGAACGGAGCTCACCAAAAAAGAAAAATAGACATATTATAAAAATAGTAAATAAAAAAATAAAAAATATAACAATGAAAAAAAAAATTAAAGAAGATTCTGTAAAGTTATATTGTTGAGAATGGAATACGATGGAGCTCATAAATAAATAAATAAATAAATAAATAAATAAATAAATAAATAAATAAATAAATAATAAAAATAAGATCCTGTAAAGTTAAATTTTTATAAATCAAATACGAACGGGTGTCACAATAAATAGATAAATAAATAAATAAAAAATATAAAGATCCTGTAAAGTTAAATCCATATTTATGTATTAGGGTTTTAATCCGTGAATATATACTTTAAATATATGATTCGGACGACAAATTATGATTGTATGGTAAGATTACTAGCGGTTCAAGGTTGGGAAGAAATATATCAAGTCGTCTGTGATTAAAAATAAATCAAACGCTTTAAAAAACCTTGATGTTGTCACCACAACAGCTTTGGAAATGTCTTGTGCAACGCAAACTTCAAAGGCAAATGATATCGCAAACACCATCAGCAGTTCAACCTTGTCAAGGGATAAACACACATTGATCGAAGTGTTACGTAATGGATGACGATGTAAATTAGAACATGTTTGTAAACTAAAGTCGAGTAAATACTGGAAGTAGATGGAAAGTGTTAGGCATTCATTATAAAAATTTAAATGTTTTGAGGATAAACTTTTAGAGGGGTAAAATTGCCTCAACTTGCAAAACAGGATAACCCCGTGATGAGAAAATCATGAACATTTTGCCCCCAAAGGCCATGAAATTGCTGAAAGCAAAACTTGTGTTTACTCAGCTGAAAATTTAAAGAAACGCAAATGACAGGATTTGTAACGCTGAAAGCTTCAGATACCAAAGGCTGCAATAACAGAGTCAGTAAGCGTTTAAAAAAAAAAAAAACTTTAAAAGGATTATGAAATAAACACCCCCACCCCAATCCCCCCAACCTTCTTTCTCTGACGTGGCTTCCAGGCCAACAGCTGGTCAGGATATGCCTTCCACTTCTCGAATCCCAGCATCTGAGTTCTGAGTGGCAGCAGACTAGAGTGAAGATTAAAATATATATATATATATTTTTACGTATGAGCCTGGCTTTGAGAGAGGCTCCGATACGTAAACAGGAAAAGTTAAGGGAGAACAAGGTGAATTTACTTGAACTTACCGTAAAACGGATTTATAGTGATAATTTACTCTAGAGGAACAGGTCGCCAGAAACTCAGCTAAATACTTTACAGCTATTTATTTACAAAAGGCTCGTACTGGCCTGGAGAAAAGTAAATGCAGCGTCCACACGTTAGGACTTATAATCTCTCACAAATGGATAATAGCTGGCTCTAAAGGGAATTTGTACAAGCTGGTTTCATAAACTTGGGTAATGCAACACTTGCGGGCAGAGAGACTTGGCACGTGACTCAGGGAATCTGGAAAAAGGATCCCAGATTAAACAAGATAAAAGGAAAAGGATTTCTTTTTATCAGTTACTATTATTTCGTTCTCTAACACTGGGGAAAAGGAACTCTAATGTTTCACTGAGGTATGCAATGACTTCATTTGTCTGGGACGATCACACAAGGAAAACATGCGGCCATGAGGCAGTGAGAGGAAACAAAGGGATGAGTTCTATTTGGTTTTGAAATTGAATTGGGAAAATGGGGATCAAATAGATAATAGGATGTAAGGGACTGGCAATATGCTGTTTCACAAGACGTACCTGGAGGCCATGTTCAGTATGGACCTTTGTAGAAAATGTGGCGCCCGGCTTTGTCTCAGATCTGGGTCTCTTGGCGCGCCAGTACCGCCATGGATAGGCCTAAATGGAAGGCAGGTGGTCGGACATCCGTCCGAGATCACGTCTGGAGATGACTGGGGCAGTTCGCAGGTGTCTTGCCTGGGTGTTGGGAGTCAGCTTAACCCCCCACGAGCAGGGCAAATCCTGGAAACAGAACATACAGCCAGCAGAGGGTTCACAGGAAAAAGAGCTTAAGATATAGGCCCAAGAAGTACCAGTCTGCCTACATCCTTCCCTTTTAGATACGTCCCTAAAGCTGACAAGAGTCTATTTTCCCCCAACTTAGGAACCCCCTATCTCTGGCTGGCGGGTTTTGGTTTCCCGCGTTTACTAAAAATCAGCTGATATTTGGAGGAAATGGCTGCCGTTTTCCAAATCAAACTAATTAATTAATTACTGGGTAGACGAAGAGATCTATAAACGTCACAGCTCCCCCTGTTAAGAAGGCATTCACTCCCTTTCGGGCGTGAAGGTCTTGGCTTAAATAAGTTGATCGTCTCGACTACCCAGTTCTCCTACTCTAACTTGAAGTTTTTAGAGCAGCGATACAGCTAACTACAGTGGCCTACCTAACTTATAGGTGGAGATGCTAAGTGTACTAACTTAATGGAGTAATGTAGTCTAGCCTAAGTAATAACTACGGGTTGTCTGTGACGACAGTCTACTCTACCCCTAGATAAGGTTACTTGAAAATTCTACTTGCTACTAACCTAATGCCCTGGTACTAAATCATTAGCCTAACCTACTCATTACAGTTAATTCGAGACGCAATCATTCCAGAGTGTTGTATGCACAGCAGCAGTTCAGCGGCGGAATTGTTAAAATACATGAGGTGAGGTAATAATGCGTGAGGATGATGAGTGGTTAGTGCATTACCAGGATGGAAATGTAATGAGGTAATTATGACATTTACATGAGTGTTAATATCACAATTTCTAGGGGTTAGAGGGTTAGTTTACTGGCAGAGATCAGGCTGGCTACCTTCTCTGGGTAGGTGCCAGGATCATTCTGCAAATGAATGTGACACTGTACCTCGGGCACAGGTGTCAAGGAGAGCATGTGGCTCTTTGGTTAGTGTGTTAATGATTTGTTACGTCCCTTCTTCTTCTTCTTATTCCTCCAGGACCTGGCTATACCAGTCCTAGGAGTAGACGGAGGAACCGACTCTGGGGTAAGGCCAGAAACGCTGTCAGGAGCAGAGGCAGTGGTAGCCTGAGGGATTGCAGGAGAACACCCTACTTCGGTATCTGCAGCAACCGTCGTAGAGGTGGAACCTACTGCAGGGGAGGCCCTCACTTCAGCTGCTGCGACAGCCGTCGTAAGGGGAAAACTCCAGGCTGACTCCGTGTCGGGCAGTTCCTGGTTTTCCAGAGGAGGCGAGAATGTGAGGTCTGCCGGAGGTTCATCCTCGGGCGACAGTGGTGAGGGTGAAGAAGACTCATGGACTTTGGATTGGCCATGGGCTGCGGTAAGCTCCATGCCTGTTGGAGGATCTCCTGTAGGAGGATCCTTGATTAGGTTAGGCGCTGGCGCTAGCTCAGGGCCAGGTGCAGAGGTCAAGTTCTGTGGTGGCTCTACGTCCAGGCTGGACGGAGCTTGGCACTGCCCAGTGCTGCCACGTGGCACTGGCAGAGAGTTGAGGTCGACTGGACCTGTGGCAGGTACCGGAGGTGCAATACCTCTCAGCGTGCCCTTGGAAAGGCTAAGCCTTGTGGAAAATAGACAGTGTCCGCTGCTGGTAGTCGGCTAGGGCACCTAGGCCAATTCGTGGAGTGCCCTAGTACGTTGCAGGTTTTGCAACGGAACTGTGAATGATCAATCTCTCTCCTTGGTAACGGGGGAGACTGTTGGTGGACGTACTTCCTGGAGGAAGTAGAATTTTGATGACTCCTTGCTTTGGAGTGATTGGACGTGGGGCTAGGACCCCTAGGCTTTTTGAAATGAGAGGGAGACTTCATGTCTTGCCCTAGGAGGAGGTCGTAACCTCCTGGAATGTAACGAGCAACTGCAAGAGTACATACTTTGGAGAAATTAGGTCTGGTGACCCTCAATTGGACGGTAGGAAGGATCAGCTTGATATGGTTGATACCTTCAATGGTGATCAAGTGACGTCTATCGACGTTAGCCCCTCGGGGGATTCGATCTTCCCGTATTAGGGAGATTTGAGCGCCAGAGTCGTCGTAGGCTCTGACGTGGCTTGGCGGATAATGACTTTGGAGGGGTGCGATGGTTATAGGGCCCTTAGCTGGGGGTCCTAGTGAGGAAGGATTTGTAACTGCCATTGCGATGGCCGGAATATTGTGATTTGCGCACCCTCCGTAGTTGGCAGACATGTGACCCTTGTGGCCACAGTCTCGGCAGAACTTGTTCCAGAACCTCTTCCATGGCACTGGACAGTAAGGCCGAGATGGCCCCACAGGTTGCGAATCTGTGGAGTCACCAAGGCTGGCAGTGTGCTCTGGCACAGGTGAAGAGTCCTCTCTGGCAGTGATTTGAGGTAGGGAGGTTAAGGAATCCTCTGTTGAATCACCCTCGGAAACAAGTCCGGGGTTAACTGGTGGGCTTACCTCTTCCAAAGTGGAGGAGGTAGGTGGTAAAATGGTAAAAGGCTGGCAGGATGCAGCAGGAAGATCTATCTCGGGCACTGGATCAGGACCAGGCTCACGAATAGAAAGGATGTCAGGCTGACCAGAGACGGCGGGACTAAGAGAGACAGTGGGTGCAGGGCTAGAAGCTGGCAGAGTGGCTAGAGCTAAGATACTCTCCTTACGGGCCTTCTCCCGCTTGATTTCGAGCTCCTTCTCCTTGAGAGCTAGCTCATGTTTTCTCTCTTCTGCTCTTTCCTTCTTTTCTGCTTCTTTGGCTCTTCTCTGGTTTTCTCTTTCTTCCCTTTCTTGCAGGCGTGCGGCATCCTGCTGCGCCGTTATCCACTGGTCAAGTGCTGGTCCAGTGTAACCGGCCTCCTTGCTCAGAGTTATGAGGGCTTCGAGCTTCTCTAGCTCTATGGCAAAGAAGTCGCGGGAAGCAGGGAAAGACATTTCCCTTAGGCTGCAGTAGAGGCTCTGATAAAGTTGAAAATAATGGCCAGGAAGGGTACTGAATGGAATGGGAGTGCCTACTGTGGAAAGTGGCACTCACTTGGAAATGGGTTCTGCGACATGGTAGTGAAAAAAGTCTGAAAAGACTGGGTGCTCTGTGGCACTTGGGAAGTGTCCCGTAAGTTGGTGGCACTTCTGGAATGGCACCTTCTGATGAGGTGAGACAATCAAATAGTGTGTGCGGCGTATGTCACACTTAAGGGCGTTCCCAACTTGGGAGACGCTGGAATGGGCTATCTGTAGGTCCAATACAGGTGCACGGCGCTTCAGGAGGCGTTCCTTTTGGTTGAGTGATCCAAAATGGTGGATACTCTAATGAATGGGCATTCCGTAGGACGGACACACAGGTATAGGGCTAACTGTACGTCTGTACAGGTGCACGGCACTTATGAGGAGGCGTTCCTTTTGGGACAGCACTTGTAGTGCTGGTATTGCGGCACTTCGGGAGGCGTTCCCTTGATTGGGTGATCCGGGATAGCGGATTCACTAATGGATTGGGCGTTCCGTAAGGACGGACACGCAGGTTTGACAGCCCTTAGAGCTGGTATTGCGGCACTTTGGGAGGCATTCCCTGGTTGAGTGTTCCAAAGGATCACTGACCCTTGTACATGGACACACTAGTTACTTGGGCGTTCCGTAAGGACGGACACGCAGGTAGAAGGGCTACCTGTACGGCCTGTACAGGTGCAATGGCACTTATGAGGAGGCGTTCCTTTTGGAGCACTGGTATCGTGCTGGTGTGTCCCGGACACTACATGCAGTATACTCAAGTATACTGAAGAGAAATGGTACTCTGTTCGGGGCAGAGTGTAATGGTGGAGGAGAGAAAGTAAAAGGTGGGAGTACTTCAGCAGCCAGTCGATGGACAGTGTCACGAATTAGTGGCACTGTAAAATGGTTAGACCTGACGTGCACTGGTGGTGGCCAGTCCTAAACTGGTAACGACTTCCTTGATGGAAGTAATGAAGGTTGCGGTGGCACACTGTGCGGGTTGTGCTTGCGGTATACGCAAGTCTTTTGTGATAAACAAAAATGAAAAGACCACTCGGGCAACGACAGGTAATGGTAATTTTAGAAATGCTCAGTCCCTCGCTGAAGTACTCGGTAAATGAAATAAATAAATGCTTGCAAAACTGCAATGGACACAGGCGCGTACGTATCACGCTCAGTGTAAATGAAAGACACAAGAGACTAAAATAATGTTAGTTCTGCATGCTATAAGTAATGGGCGTAGTACTCTTGGCTTCGTGAATAATGGGCTCTGGTTTTCTCTCTCTCTCTCTCTCTTTCTCTCTCTCTCTCTCTCTCTCTCTCTCTCTCTCTGGGAGAGGGTGAAAATGATATATGAAAAACTCCCTTGTATTGAATTGAACTAATAATGTTAGTTTAATATGACGCAACTTGCGTTAAATGATTTACTACGTTAACGTTTACTGAAAGAATTGCTTTTGAATACGATTTATGAAAATGGTAACGCGCTCGCGGTGAACGATTTTTACGTTACTGGTAGCGGCTTGCGCTTATGAAATGATTTGCGTTTCAATATGAATTTCACAAATACGCCATTTACGTTAACAATTCTTGTAATTTACACTACTTGAAGATTTACGTTAACTTTACATAAGATTACTAGGTCCTTGTGACAAGCGAAAATGACGGTAAGGATTTTAAGCTGAAATGTTAGCAAACATTTGTAAATGGAAAAAGGTTACGTTTAGTACGAAAGGAAATGAAACTTTCGCTCAGCGAGCGAGTGAGCGATGCGACGTGAAACACGGTGAGCAAGCTGGCAGAGCGGGTGCACAGCGAGGCGTTCAAACAGCTGATCTGTAAATGCGAAAGCGATTTACAACACGAAATTCTAATTTCTTATTCAAGGCGAATTACGTTAATTTCTCTGGCAGAACAATAGATACTAGTACCGAGATTAACATTATTTACGATAAAACTTTAAGACTTACATTACTTTGCTTAAATCGTTGAGATAATGCTTAAAGGGATAAAAACATGGCTGCCGCTTTGAGTGAAACGAAGGTTGGCCGGCAGGCATGAGAGTGCGCGTGCGCGAAGCTGAGGAGCTGGCCTGAGAGAGCGGTTACCAACACTTGGAATGAAAACTAAGTTAAAATGAATTCCCCTAACCTATCACAGACAAAAGAATTGTACACTTCTTTTGCCGTAACTATTAGTAGAATACTCCTAACTAGCTAGGCTTTCCAACACAGCAATCAACAATAACAGAATTCGCTCGGTGCTCTGGCCATTACAATATAATAATATTTCCTACTTAACACTCTTTTAAGCACTTCGTAATAAAAATACTTAAACGTACCTTAAGCTAACATTTGTTATAAAATAATCATATTATGAATGAATGGTATACCTTACTGTGAGCCAGTGTGTGTCTTCCGTGCAAGTGTGCTTTGTTTTTTTCGCTTTGAAAAACATTTACATTCGTTTTACAAGGGATAACGCGATTTACAAGCTTTTTTTAAGCAAGCCCAGATTCGATGCTGGCAAGCAGTCATCACTTTTACTCGATTTACAAGCCAGGATACTGGCAAGAGTCGCCACTTTTACATATGAGCCTGGCCTTGAGAGAGGCTGCGATACGTAAACAGGAAAAGTTAAGGGAGAACAAGGTGAATTTACTTGAACTTAAAACGGATTTATAGTGATAATTTACTCTAGAGGAACAGGTCGCCAGAAACTCAGCTAAATACTTTACAGCTATTTATTTACAAAAGGCTCGTACTGGCCTGGAGAAAAGTAAATGCAGCGTCCACACGTTGGGACTTATAATCTCTCACAAATGGATAAT
>NC_087205.1:26697809-26707809 GCF_015104395.2 Macrobrachium nipponense | reverse complement strand
GGTTGCGTTGCAGCATATCCTACAGCCGCCTGGACCTCCTGAGCGGCGCTGTAACATTGATGGGCGTTGCGCTACGCTGTGGGACGTCACGGCTACTTTGATTTCCATCGGCTGCAGGAGTACCTCGTTCGGGGGCGTTGTCATCCATAGAGTTGTCATGATCGGTGGTGTCATTGTTGGTGGCAGGTCTTCTCATACTCGTAGGGAGGAGAAACTTCTTCCTGCGTCGTATTCAGAGTAGGTTTTATTTGCTGGATGAGTAGCGCCTCCAGCAGGCGCAACCGACGGGCATCAGGGGCCTTCCCGATGATCTTCGTGTTCTTTATGATGACATCTCGGGAGATGGCCTCGTGATGTTTGGTGCGGGCGTGATTCTTTATAGCCCCTCTTGGGCGTGGCACGAGAGTCTCTTCGACAGTCGCATGGTAGTCATACCTACGTAGGCGCCGCTGCATTCGCGGACTGGGCATGTATATTGGTACACTACATGCGTCTGCTTCAGGGTTCTCGTACCTGTGGAGAGGGGTTATTTTTCATAATAAGATCGCGCGTCCTCCGATTCTGGTAATATATGATTAGGTCGGAGGACGCGCGATCTTATTATGAAAAATAACCCCTCTCCACAGGTACGAGAACCCCTGAAGCAGACGCATGTAGTGTACCAATATACATGCCCAGTCCGCGAATGCAGCGGCGCCTACGTAGGTATGACTACCATGCGACTGTCGAAGAGACTCTCGTGCCACGCCCAAGAGGGGGCTATAAAGAATCACGCCCGCACCAAACATCACGAGGCCATCTCCCGAGATGTCATCATAAAGAACACGAAGATCATCGGGAAGGCCCCTGATGCCCGTCGGTTGCGCCTGCTGGAGGCGCTACTCATCCAGCAAATAAAACCTATTCTGAATACGATGCAGGAAGAATTTCTCCTCCCTACGAGTATGAGAAGACCTGCCACCAACAATGACACCACCGATCATGACAACTCTATGTATGACAACGCCCCCGAACGAGGTACTCCTGCAGCCGATGGAAATCAAAGTAGCCGTGACGTCCCACAGCGTAGCGCAACGCCCATCAATGTTACAGCGCCGCTCAGGAGGTCCAGGCGGCTGCAGGATATGCTGCAACGCAACCATCGGCCCGAAGAAAGCGGCTTGAGACCTGGCTCAGGCAGCCAATGAAAACAAGACTCACCGCCACCAGCCAATAGGAGACAAGCATGGGGCAGACCCCCTGCTGTCAACCACAGATATAAGGAGGACGGACACCGCACCAAGATCACACTCTCTGCCAGAGTGAGAGACAGAGAATGTCTTGGACACTAGTCTCCAGCGACGACGCCGAACTTCCACTGGCCGCCTTTGGACGCTCCTCCTCTTGCCTCTGCGAGGCAAGAGGAGGACCCTCCAAGCCCTCCAGCTCCTGAAGAAGCAATTTCTGCGCCGCCAAGCCCTTGTGTCTCAGAATCTGACACGATTGCCGACGAATGGTCGACAGTTCGCCGACAGAAGAAGGCCAGGAGGAGGTTCCAGACGGGTGGGGATGCCCCACTCCAAGCAGCCGCTCCTACCACTGCTCCTACTACTGCTCCTACTACTACTCCTACTACTTCTGCTGGAACGGAACTTCCTAAGTTTCGAGTCACAGCAAGTGCTGAAAAGTCTGCTTACTTAATTAATAGCAAGAACCCTTGGAAGCCAAGTATAAAGCATTTAAAAATGACTGTTAAACCAAACAGGAATGCAGATTTGATCATTTCTCCAAAAGACCGAGAAACAGCCGAGTTCCTGAAGAAGAACACTACTTTCCAGTTCCTTGATCCAAATGAACGGATCAAGAAGGCTGTGATTTGCAAGTTCCCGACCTGCCTGCCCCTAGAACCGATCCTTCAGCTGCAGAACGTTCGTGGAGGCCCGGAGATGTATCGGAAAAATCGGAGAACCGACGAAAAAGGTCATTGCCACTTTCAAGGGACATATCCCAAGTCATGTTTCCCTCGGAGTATGGGGAAATTTCCCCACAGAAGCCTTCACACCTGAGCCCCTACGATGCTTCAAATGCCAAAAGTTTGGGCATCACAGCAGCCGCTGCAAAGGACAAGAGAAGTGTGGGATATGCAGCCAGCCACACCCCACCAAACAATGCCTTGACAACTAACAAGAAAGGTGAAGAAGTGACCAGCAAATGCCGAATTGTTCAGCCAACATCATGCCTGGAACAAGCGCTGCACTGCAAGATTGGAGCGAGTTGCGAGGATGAAAGGCATTCCTCCCCCCAAGGAGCCGACTCTGAAGCCATCTAAACAAGAGACATCGAAGCCACAGCAAATACCCACTGCACCACAAGCAACAATGCCGCCAAAACCACATAGACAACGTCGTACTCCAAGAAAGAAAGTCGACTACACACCGAAACCAAGAGTACCTGCGCCATTACCTTCACCAAATCCCATCCCACCTCCTCCAAAAACCGACCCTCTCCCTTCCCTCACCTGTTCCCCAACTCCAACTCCTTCCTCCTCCAGAGTTCCAGCCAGTGCCAGCAGAGAGAGAGATGAAACAGCCAGTGACTGTGTTACAATCACAGTAGAAGGGATACTTATTCTCTTCGAGAAGTTGACAGGGAAACCTGTCGACAGGAAGGCACTGCTGGAAGTCATACAACCACACCTCATACAAAATCCTCATTCAAAGCAACTGCTGTTCGATTCGAATAAGCAGCTAAAAATCAATATGACATAGGAAATTTTTATTTCCACAAGAGAGAATTGAATGAATTCTTTGGAGTATTATCCAAAAGAGTTTCTTGCTTTTTCTTTTTTGAGCTAAAATATTTCCATTTCCTTTCCGTTCTGATTTTCTAACAACTCAATCAGGACTCTCTGCTGTAAAACTTTCTCTCATACTGATGGGTACCGTAAGGTTTAATGGGTTTGTAACCTGCCTGTCCTTTTCTTCCTTTCATTTATAACCACCATCATTTCTCATTCCAGATCACATCTACTGGTACGGGCTGCTCATAGAGCAAGAGCCCCGTGCTGGCATTTAGGCCAGTTAACCTTCAACAACAACAAACAACACCAAGATCAGTCCACCCTCAGCTTCCCAGCCCGGAGGAGGTGTCTGGCAGCTCCAGACGAAAGCTCGCTTTAAGAAAGAGAGAGAGAGAGAGAGAGAGAGAGAAAATCGTTAATGACTTTGATGACTATGGTATCATAGTTTATCTGTAAAATTCAAATATATACACCTATTTTGAGCCTGTATTTACCATGACCTCTATAGCGGCTCTACTAGCCTGTTTAAGTAGCACTGAAAAAGCCGCTATTCGCAAAATAGAGAAGAATCTCTACAAGTGTAATGCTGCTGAAGTAGCCATTACTTTTAATAAAGTAATAATAATAATAATA
The DNA here is from genome assembly GCF_015104395.2 of Macrobrachium nipponense. Classification (NCBI taxonomy): domain Eukaryota; kingdom Metazoa; phylum Arthropoda; class Malacostraca; order Decapoda; family Palaemonidae; genus Macrobrachium; species Macrobrachium nipponense. Next base: position 26,704,397 of record NC_087205.1, on the reverse strand, counting down.
ATAATAAGTAAATTTCTCATAAGCCAATGAGTTAATCACGTGGTGACAAAATCCATATTAGGAGTAAGATTGTATATTGTATATATGTATATATTGTATATATATATATATATATATATATATATATATATATATATATATATATATATATATATATATATATATATACGATTCTCCTTGTCTATTTTATTTAGAATAATTACGTGAATTGAACAGGCACTAGAAAGTTCTCACGTACATAACATTTCAAAAGTATATTTACATTTGTATAAGGTGGATTTTTTCACCACCACTACCAACAACAACAGCAATAATAATAATAATAATAATAATAATAATAATAATAATAAGGACTCGCCAATGTAATTCAGTCCCTCAGCAATCATCGCTGGAAAATGTCCTGATAGACTGGACGAAACGTCACGTTGGAGAGAGAGAGAGAGAGAGAGAGAGAGAGAATAATAATAATAATAATAATGATAATAGTTCATCTTTTGCTGCAGGAGTAATAGTTTATGGTCAATTAATTTCTGTTTAGACCTGGAAATGGAATGGAATGGAATATAAGATTTAGGCCCAAGACCTAGCGCTAGGACCTATGAGGTCATTCAGTGCTGGACCGGAAATTGAGAGTAGAAGACTGGACAGGTGAAAAACAAGAGGAAAACCTCACAGTTGCACCTTGAAAAAAAAAATTGTTAGGAGAGGGTGGATAGCAAGATGGAAGAAAGAGAATATGAACGGTGGTACAGTAAAAATGAATGAAAGGGGATGCAGCTAGGAACCGAAAGGACGCTGCAAAGAACGTTAAATAAGGCCTACAGTGCAGTACATGAGGTGCACTGGTGACACTCACGCCCCTACGGATTCGTTCAGCTTGGGACCTTCTTGTCTTATTTTAGATAATATTTTGATCAGTATTACTGCACTTACGTAGCAATATCATTTAGAGAAAGAATGCAGAAAATAAAAGCATGGAGTTACGAGAAGTATATATATATAAAAAGATGAGCATGGAACATTTCACTTCAAAGCCTGATATTTAAGGGACGGATGTCATATCATACCGTCTTCCAAAGCGGAAATCTTTCATCTCATTTCGCCATTTGATCATCCCCATCAGAGCTTGACATCAAAGGTACCGCGTATCGAAATTGACCGCCGACAAAATATTTTCCTTAACGATGTAAATATTTATTTTTTTTTTCTCTCTCTCTCTCTCTCTCTCTCTCTCTCTCTCTCACACACACACACACACACACACACACACTTTTACACTCTTACTCTCTTAATTCAATTGTCCTTTTTCCAACTTCTTAAATTCTCAAAATCAAACACTTGATACATTTCTGCCTCAGAAATATTTTCATATCCTTTCCGTCGTTATAAAAGCTTTTAATTTCTTCGAAAAAAAACATTTTTTTTATTCTATATATCCTCAATAACACATTGGTATAACCTATCGGATCTGCGTTAAACCTTTGCTGTTTTCATTAATATCATATAAAGCCTTTTCTCTTTACTTTTCATATTTTTCGTATGGCTGTTTTGATACAAAGAAATATAATTTTATTTCATTTTCTGAGGATATAGTTCAACTCAATGATAGGTGTCTGCAAATTGTTTATTCTAGTGGAATTAATAGCTATTAGTATTTTCTTTTTTTATTTTATACTTTTTATTGTTTGGTTAACAACCCTGGTCACACAAATTATGAAATCATTAGCTGTATTAATAAAAAAGATGAACTTTCTTTCAAAAGACACTATTCTTGAATGTTTTCGTTTAATTCAATATAATTCTTTTCACCAAAAGTTATACCAACCTAGTATGCGTTACTCTCCGCGCGCAAAATAGAAACAAGATAAAAATAGAATCGAATCACGCTGCGTGTAATTTAATGCTAATGGATTAGAATGCTACCTAACCATAAAATTGTGAACGTCAAGTGCAATATACCTGAGCTTTAAAAGTGGGACGAGATGCCCTGGGCACGTTCTGGAAAATATTTCTTAAAAGCCTGCCTCGGGCGCCCTTTCAGTGGGTTCAAAGTGCTACGTGTGGGTTTCACTTTCACAGCTTCTCTCTCTCTCTCTCTCTCTCTCTCTCTCTCTCTCTCTCTCTCTCTCTGTCTTTCTCAATCTCAACATGTTCGTATATGTGTGATTGTGTTTCAATAATTGTTTGATTTACACGCATATATATATAGGATATATATATATATATATATATATAGATATATATATATATATATACATACATATATATATATATATATATATATATATATATATATATATATATATATATATATATATATACATATATAAGGCCATTAAGACAGTTTGTTTGAAAGCTAGGGACTTTATATTTCGGTGGTCCAACTAACACCTTTATCAAGCAGTGAATGACAGAAGAAGTTACATTGCGAAATGTATAGTGGGTGATATATATATATATATATATATATATATATATATATATATATATATATATATATATATATATATATATATATATATATATATAAACAAACACCAAAGCCTTCCGATCTATTCGCAGCAGCATAAATTTCACAATATACTGCGACAATCGCGCATTTTTTTCAGGCGACTTTCGTCGCCGTCTTTATCTTGACTCGATTTCCCCTCCTCCTCATTCTCCTCCACCTCCTCCTCCTCCTCCTCCTCATCTCTCTCTCTCTCTCGCTCGTGCCTTCACCTCATCCTTCCTGGAGTCGGTTTCCATAATCATGAGACGTAGGCAGGTTCGCCGGGAGCTGTGTATGTCTGGAAGATGCAAGAGTCAGCGAATAATTTCTGTCAATGTCAGGTCTTAAGCTGATGCCTTTGTGGGGGTAAATCTCATCATAATAAATTAGGTTTCCCCTCCCCCCCACAAGAATTTTCGCGGGAGGGAAAATCTGTGTTCTTTCGGGTCGACGAGCCCCGGCGCATTTGGGGAATTTTCTATTTGCATATTAAAAACTTCAAAAGGAGAGATGAAAGAGTCAATGTGTGCTCGGAGGAAAGAAGTTTTTTTTTTTTTTTTTTTTTTGTGGGGTGGTCCGGTTTAAAACTTGAGGTTACTTGAACTTGAGGTTAATGGGAGTTTATGTTTATATATAGTACATTATTTTTTGTGTTAACGTGTGGAGTTGCTAGAGATGACGATGAGGAATAAGTTTGAGCTCATAGGGCAAGCGAGTAAGAATGAATAATTTATATCACTAACGTTAACTTTTTTTCAAAGCTAGTTCAAGCCATCTACATCACAAGAGTTCGTAATAACTATGAGATGAACATTGCATGATTATATAAGGCCAAGGGATGTATCATACATTGAAGAAAAGTATGTATGTATATATATATATATATATAGATATATATATATATATATATATATATATATATATATATATATATATATATAATTGAATACCATAGGAAAATGACAGTCAGAAATCCAAGCGCTTTCATCTTTACTAATACATTGTCAAGGAGCGAATGAAATACAATTGGAGAGAAAGGTCTAAGGTACACAACAAGATCAAGAATACCAGATGGTTAATTGTCAAAAGGGTAAAAATTTCAAGAGATAATCCAGGATTATCGGATATCACACGGTCACAAACCTAAACAGATTTGACCCTAAACGAAATTACAAAGTATCTTTACAGTCCAAAACATGTAAAAACTGAATATATTAATTTTGTTCCTTATATTTATCTACAACTTCTTTCATTACGAAAGCATCAAGTTTAAACAAACCAAGACATAAATTTAGAACATTTCTATTATTTGACTTTATGAAACAAGATTCAATGATATTCCTTTTAACTGTGTCATTACATGGGATTAAGGCTCTTGCTTGACTCCAGTTAATAGGATGATCTAAATCATTAGTTCATTGGGCTCAGTTACGTATAATTTATCTAAATGGCTTGTAAAAATTCTTACTCCTTTAGTAGGAAACATTTCTAACACGAATGTTAAAAACAATGTTGATTTTATAAACAAATTGAATAGTTTAAATTTGAATTTTGATTTTAATATGGTTAGTTTTGATGTTGTCTTTATTTACAAAAGTGCCTGGAGGTGACTTACTTGAATATGTGGAGGATGAATTAGAACGTCACATTCCCTTAATTGTAGCAAACCTCATTATTCTCATAAGGTTATGTATCAAAGATAGTAAATTTTGTTTTAATGTGGATTTTTTTTTACAAAAGTTTGGCATGGCTATGGGTAATCCCTTATCTCCTGTCTTTAGCAATATTTACATGGAATTTTTTGAGACAAAACTCTTACCAAGAATTTTGCCCCAAAAAGTCATATGGTTTAGGTATGTGGATGATATCTTCTGTATTTGGCCAGTTCACGAAAATCTCCAGAATTCCTTAATAATCTCAATAATTTAGTCCCTTCTATAAAATTTACTGTAGAGGAAGAAAGAAATTGTAATTTGAATTTTCTTTATGTAACTGTCCATAGAAATGATAGAAATTTCACCTTTTCAGTCTTTCGGAAATCAACTAACATTGCCTCTTTTGTTCATTACTACTCCAATCACCATCAAAATGTTAAATTCTCTGTTTTTTCTGGGATGTTCCTAAGGGCTTTACGTATCTGTAGCCTGCAGTTTATTGACGCTGAAATTAAAACTATTTATGATCTTGCATTGAAACTTAAATGCCCAAGGACTTTTGTAGATATGGCATGGAAAAGAGCTAGAAAAACATTTTATTCAACTAATGACAAACTTGAATTTAGTAAGCAAAACATTCTAAAACTACCCTATGATGAAAGGTTTATAGATATTTCTAGAAGTTTAAAGCTTTTTAACATAAATGTGGTTTTCAGTAATATTAATGTCAAGAGTTTAGTAATAAAAAATTCTCCTAAAGGTCTTCCAGGCTGCATATATAAAATTCCTTGCAAAAAGTGTGATTAAGTCTATTACGGACAAACCGGTAAATCTCTTTCACAACGTGTCAAACCGCACCAATATTCTGTGAGAACTGGGTAAATATCGAATGCATTATTCGTACATATGAGAGATTTAGATCATCCTATTAACTGGAGTCAAGCAAGAGCCTTAATCCCATGTAATGACGCAGTTAAAAGGAATATCATTGAATTTTGTTTCATCAAGTCAAATAATAGAAATGTTCTAAATTTAAGTCTTGGTTTATTTAAAACTTGATGCTTTCATAATGAAAAAGGTTGTAGATAAATATAAGGAACAAAATTAATATATTCAGTTTTTACATGTTTTGAACTGTAAAGATAATTTGTAATTTCGGTTAGGGTCAAATCTGTTTAGGTTTGTGACCGTATGATATCCGATAATCCTGGCTTATCTCTTAATTTTTACCCTTTTGACAATTATCTGGTATTCTTGATCTTGTTGTGTACCTACCTGAGACCTTTCTCTCCAATTGTATTTCATTCGTTCTTTGACAATGTCTTAGTAAAGACGAAAGCGCTTGGATTTCTGACTGTCATTTTCCTGTGGTATTCACTTATTTAATAAAGTCACGTGCATCTACTGTGATTTTTAAGCTTATATATATATATATATATATATATATATATATATATATATATATATATCAATAATCAAATAAATATATATATATATATATATATATATATATATATATATATATATATATATATATATATATATATATATATATGATAATCCTAAGTGGCCCCGGCCACCATGAAAGATTTGTAGATCCGCCAATGACGACAAATAGGAAGAATATCAGAGAAAAAAAAAAGTAAGTGAAACCAAAAATGGGAAAAATCAGACGCGACGAAAACAATAGAGCGAAATGGAACTGAAAAGAAATTCATAATCATTCTCAGACACGGGGATTTTTCGAAGGCCAAGTGAGATGGCATTTCCTGGAAGGCAGACTGTTTAATCAGCTCCATAAACAAGGCTTAATTAACTTGAAAGCTTTTGCCATCCATCAAAGGACAGGACGACTGAATTCAATATTCCTTGGATTAGGTTCTGTATGAATCTCGCTTTTATTCAGAAGCAGGGAACCTTATGGCTGGTAAGGCCAACTCCTGTCTGTTGACGTCATGATGTGATTGATACCATAATGGTAACACACATACACACACACGCATTTTATATATATACTATTATATATATATATATTATATATATATAGATATATAATATAATATATATATATATATATATATATATAAATCCATTCAGGAATTCGCAGACAACCACATCAGAAAAAACGTTAATTGAGACGTTTCGCACATACAATGTGCATCTTCCGTCTTTTGAGATAAAAACATACATATTAACATCAAATAAGAGCAGGATTCTTATTATAGTAGAAAATACAAGACTAAAATTAACTTAAAATTGACAAAAAGGACGAAAAATTGGCAAATAAAACGAAAAAGTAAAAAGTACAAATAAAAAACAAATACCAAGGCGCAACCAACCGTTAGTTGAGAAGGAAGGAGGTAGAATGACTAGACTTGGGCAATAAGTTAAAACGTTGACTATGCCAGATAAAGCGGAGATGAAACTCCACTATTCAACGAG
>NC_087205.1:26685309-26692809 GCF_015104395.2 Macrobrachium nipponense | reverse complement strand
TGGACCAGATATCCTGTTCTAATAAAAGATTACCTTCAGCATTTATAATTTTTTTGAAAATTCCCAATATGAATATTGGCCAGTTACTCAGAAACATCGCTGAGCCTGAGAAGCGAATTGTAAGGAAAATAGAAAAATCAATATATAAAATCAACTCGCTTAACTCTGCCATTCTTTTTAACAGTATTATTATTATTATTGTTGTTGTCATGGCTGTTCTTGTCATTGTTCAAACCATTGCTACATTTTGTTACTCTTATTATAGACTTCATAAGATAACAGATTTAATGTTTATATTGTTTCCTGACTGCAATATACAGTGTACTATATTCAAGCTACAAAACTTATATTCATAATTATATTAATTATTCAATAAATCATATTTCATGTGGGGTGAGAGGGCCGATAGGGACACTGATCTCCATCGAAGTATTTAGCTCAATAAAGTCTGAAATTTCATAAATTCCATATATTACAAAAAAGAAAATACCTCGCTCGTACATCATGTCACAAGAGTGGAGCTTCTAATACACTGCTGCTTTATCATTTTTTTGGCGGAAGACTCAATATGACACTTCACATTATGATTGATGGCTATGTCCTCCTTTGTTCACTGTGTGAATAGATGTACTTGACTGAACAAAAAAAAGAATATCGATTGAACTTGTACATGACCCCTTTCAGCTCTCGTGGAGGTTCTTTGAACATTAGGAGAGACTACTTTCATTCATTTTACCTTTATATATAAGGAAGCTCGGGTAGTTTTGAAAGTTCTGATTTCTTTTAGCAAATGCTGTCCATTGCTAAGCATGTTGTCGGTATTTAATACTTTATGATTTGGATAATCATCTTTCCTTTCCTGGAGAATTTGAAATTTAACGAAATCAGGCAACTTTGAACAGCAGGAGAGATTACTTATATTTGATTTTACCTTTATATATTTTGAAGCTCAGGTATTTTTAAAAGTTGTGATTCATTTTAGCAAATGCTGTCCTTTGCTAAGTATGGTGTCGGTATCAATACTTTATGATTCGGATGATCATCTTTCCTCTCCTGGTGAATTTCAAATTTAACGAAATCAGCCAAATTAATGCCATATTATAATTATTAAAAGTAGAAGGAACATTTCTTTTTAAAGGTAGCAATGTATTGCATATTCTCTTGAACTTTTAAGGTTCTAATTGCACTGGTTCCTGAGGGAGACAGTTTGTTTGTTTGTTTATAAGGTGTTTTTACGTTGCATGGAGCCAGTGGTTATTCAGCAACCGGACCAACGGCTTTCGTGACTTCCGAACCAAGTCGACAGTGAACTTCTACCACCAGAAATACACATCACTCACACCTCAATGGAATGCCCGAGAATCGAACTTGCGGCCACAGAGGAGGCAAGCCAAGACCATACTGATCACGCCACTGAGGCGCTGGGAGACAGTTCCACAGACCTCTTGAAGACATCTCTAGCTATAAGAACTTTTGTGTTTTCTTAAAATGGGGAAATTCCAGCAACCAGGGTAGAGGTGAGTGGCGCATGGTTTGATGTGATGCTGATGAAACGTCCTTCCAGGGGAATGAAGTAGCTAATGTTATCATTTCCTACACTGAATATTTATAGTCGATTTTACGAGTTCAAGTACAAATTTGGCAGTAACCAATACCATATTTTTTTTCCAGAATCCATCCCCTGTTATGGAACTACGTGAAACAAAAGAAATATATACCTTAATGCATAACTCGATTAATTCCTCTTCGTAAACATCATAGTACTGAACAGGAACTGAATCAGATATATACGCTGAAGGTTTAGGTTGGTGAAGGAATCTATATGTTATGTTAATAATCCCCGCGTGCTATATGTACTCATACGTAACAATCACTCATGTCCAGAACGCGTTTAATCACGGCATTCCATTTCCAACTGAATTACTGTTATTATCGGCATCCAATAACAATGAACATCGATAAATTCATAAATCCTTTACGTGTCTTCCATCCCTTGCCATTTAGAATACCATCAGGACCTTCTGTTAAATTATCCAAGGAAAGTAACAATCACTTCATTATATTCAGCTTGTCATTTAAAAATTACATTACACTATTTAGCTTGCCATTAAAGTTTTTAAAATTCCACTTGTCTAGGCCTTGAGTGGCAAAGAGAAATACGTGTGAGGAACATTTTCAACCCCTGTTTTTTTCAAAGACACTAGACTTATATTTATCTCTTTTTTTAGCATTCTGAACTAAAATCAATAGACAGCCGAGTTTGGTGGAGCTATACACTTCGTGATTAATCTAAATATCTAATTACGCACATTAATTAACGCTAATTAAGAATATTCGCAAATTCATGTACGCACACACAAAGGGATCTGACGGACGCCATTCTTGATTAAGACCTTTGCAGATCAGGGTATTACGCATGATTCTAAGTTGCTGGCCCATTAGTAGTGTATCTCATAATAATATTTGTTCACTAACAAGGGAACTGAACGTTGTAGTAGCATACGTTATAAATTAATATGAATTCCATCCAGATAATGTAGGAAGACAGGAAGCACTTCTGTGACGAAATTCTGCCATTTTGAAAGATGCGTCTTTTTGACATCACTTCTAATCTTTTGACAACCTTGAGACGCACAACAACGAATCACAATTCGAAACGAAATTAACCTCTCTTAGCAAAGTTTTCTAAAGAGCCAGACCGGGAGATTTTCAGTGATATCTCATATAGTTTCTAAGTATTTTTTTTTTTTTTTTTTTATTTTTTTTTTTTTTTGGTGCAATAACAAGTTGTGGCAAAGCCCGAGAAGTCATTCGACGTCATTCTGGTGATGGAATGGAACCCGCTAAAGCTCAAGTAAGGAGCTAAGAGAATGGAATGTGGCACTTACTGGCACTCACAATATTGAAGTGGAAGAAATGGAAAATGGTTTAGGATTTCATCTCAAAATAAAGCGGGGAAGTCGGCTGGGAGTGAGTTAGACCAGCTAAATATAATATATATATATATATATAGAATATATATATATATATATATATAATATATATATATATTATATATATATATATATATATATATAGATATATATATATATATATTTTACATATATATATGTATATATATATATATATATATGTGTGTGTGTGTGTGTGTGTATGTATATGTATGTATGTATAAATGCATTTTTATCACAGTATGATATTTTATATACACAAACATATTCTCGAATGCTAATTAGCAACGGCAGTTTTTAGTTTGAATACTATTAACCCATAGACATTAATAATAATTTTGTTTTTAACGCCAACGTGATATAAAATCGTCATTAAAAATATATACATCTCCTCCACAACCTGCGAGTCATGCCTTGTATATATGCATTTTGTTTTTGCATTGTCAATTAATCTAGTCTTTAACATGATGACATCGTCCGCGGCAGTTGCAAAAAATCTTCTCTTGAGTTTACCATGCTGAGTGAAATTCCATTTTCTGAAAAAGAATGAAGTCCCGTTTTCTTTTGTTCTGTTTAGGTCCATCCTGACAAACGGCAGTGACGTCAAGGCGTGCTTGAATTCGCATCTTAAGCTGTTATTGTTTTCGTCGTTGTTGATCTTGTTTTAGTTTAAGCTCGCCTTCTGCCAGCTTGGGCTGTCTGGACTTTATAAATGGTTGAAAACCAAAATTCAAGCAAGCACTTTCAAGTCTTACTCTTCCTAGGTTATTGAAACCGAAGGGGTGAGAGTAACTCTTTTCGGAACAGGAAGTTTGTAATAATTTTATTATTCGCAAGGACTCTTAGCCAATTCTTCATGATAATTCTTCGATTGATCCGCAATGGATTCAATTTAACTCTTGCTCTCTCTCAAAGCAAGTCATTACCAAAATAAAGTTATATATATATATATATATATATATATATATATATATATATATATATATATATATATATATATATATATATATATATATGGGGATACAATCCACAATGAAGTAAAATCCCTCTTGTAGTTTATAATATATATTCTTGTACAGGATTAAAGCTTTCGACCATCACCTGTGGTCTTGTTCACTAAAATGTGATATGTCACCTCGAGGAACTAACAAGTAAGATGGTCGAAAGCTTTAATCCTGTACAAGAATATATATTATAAACTACAAGAGGATTTTACTTCATTGGGGATTGTATCCCCATTTACTTAGAGGTACGACATAGTATCTGGCTTCTGCAGATATAATAATAATATATATATATATATATATATATATATATATATATATATATATATATATATATATATATATATATATATATAGGGAGGAACCATAGGTCGGCATTGTTTGAACCCTAATGCCATCATTTTTTTTATCATAAGAGCATATTTGGCATCCTCGTGAAAAGCTTTATCAGAATAATATTTTCGTTCTTTCTCTACAACTAACATAAAATAAGTTAGTATGACCGGATATCCGGCCGGACATTCATATCATTACGATACCTGGCCAAAAATTATCCCCTAATGTCACTGTGAGTTTCACCACAGAAGAAAATTAAGAGCATATTTGGAATCCTCTTGAAAAGTACTCTCAAAATAATGCTGCATTTTTTTCTCTACAAATAATGATAAAGAAGTTATTATGGCCGGATATCCGGATCTAAACATCAACTGGTTAAAAACCATCCACTACTAGATTTACATTTATGGTCCAAATTTGGTTCAATTCAGTCCAGTAGTTTCGCCGTCTATAGCGAACTTACATACATACATACGTAAATACTTATGTACATAGTCCCACCGGCAGCTTTATATATGATATATATGTATGTGTGTGTGTGTGTGTGTACACAGCTGTCATCATTTTCATAACGTCATGGCAATATTTCATCCGAATTTTGACGAAAGACTTCCTCTACACTTGCCCCAACATAAATGAATTTATGTTCTTTCCGGCCCCCTATTATGAATGCCATAACCGGAATTTCGTTAAGGCGGAATTTCGAGAGTTAACTCTCTTAGGGGAGTTTTAGATTGCTAAGGGGTTTCTCACGGTGAATAATGTACTGGGAACTCATCTATGGAAGCAGGAGCGAAAATGGATCTTCAAACAGCAAGGGATAAAAAATGACCTGCTGCCTTTAAGCCCTAATGAAGAGGGTGGAACAAAACGTTGCTGTGAATTTCAGGACGTCTCTTTATTTTAGGTTTTTTTTTATGTAAACATTAGAGGGTCAGATAAATGAAAAATGAAAATGTCCGGAAGGACATAAGCTTATATAAAGCTGTGAATTGTTGTGAATTTCAGTCGTCTCTTTATTTTAGTTTTTTCTTTACTTTTTACTCAATAATTACAGGATCAGATTATTAGAAATAACAAGAAAAAATATCTGGAACCACATAGAATTTTTTTGCCTATATATAAACATATATAAAGCTGAGAATTGCAGTGAATTTCAGTTCGTGTCTTTCAGTTTTCTTTTTTTACGTAAAAATTATAGGGCCAGATAAATGGAAAATGAAAAATGTCTTCTATTTTTTTTTTTTTTACGTAAACATTAGAGGGTCAGATATAAATGAAAAATGAAAAATGTCTGGAACGACATAAGCTTATATAAAGGTGTGAATTGCTGTGACTCTCAGTTTGTCTCTTTAATCTAGTTTTTTACGTAAACATTAGAGGGATATATAAATGAAAAATGAAAAATGTCTGGAACGAAATAAGCTTATATAAAGGTATGAATTGCTGTGACTCTCAGTTCGTCTCTTTAATTTAGTTTTTTTACGTAAAAATTAGAGGGCTAGATAAATGAAAAATATCTGAAACGACATAAACTTCTATAAAGATGTGAATTGCTGTGACTCTCAGTTCGTCTCTATTTTTTTTTTCTTTTTTTACGTGAACATTAGATGGTCAGATAACCGAAAATAGCAATAAAAAATATTTGTAACGACAGATTTTTAAAAATTCTATATAAACATATATAAAGCTGTGAATTGATGTGAAATTCAGTTCATCTCTTTATCCTAAGTTATTTTTTAACGTAAAAATTAGAGGGTAAGATAAATGAAAATATCAATTAACATGTCTGGAACGACATAGAATTTGAAAAAAAAACTACATAAATATATACTAGAAGAAATAATTGGCCTCACAAAATATCCATTAGGTCTTCACTAATGACAGTAAGAGACTTTCCAGCCCTCTCTCTCTCTCTCTCTCTCTCTCTCTCTCTCTCTCTCTCTCTCTCTCTCTCTCTCTACTAGCCAATTATGAACGTCATAAAAAGTAAGTTTCGGAGGTAGAGTAACACTCGAGTTATTTCTATTGGAGCAACTGTTGAGTAACTTCGTCCATAGATATTTTAGGATACAAGTTCACTTCTTTGCTGCCAATAAACGTCATAATACAATTCATATTCACACTAATTATACACGAAGATCAACGCCCTAAATTTTTATTAGCAGGTATGTGTTTTGTTTCGAGACCTGGCCCACCAGACAATGGCAAGTTTTGATCGATCCCGCAGTGAAGGTCATTCATTGGCCTTGCATATAGTAGATTCACTTCCCCCGTGCATCTCATGCCCAGCGCCGTTCCTTACGACGCTCCTGATTGGCTGTTGATAAGCCAATCACAGGGCTGGAAACTTTCAGTTTCTCGAGAGAGTTCACAGGGGCAGAATGTATGTTCCATTAAGTTTACTGAAGTACATAATTCTTATATCATTATAGTACATAAATCATTGGCTTAGTGATGAAATTGGGAAACGCTCCTTTTCTGCAGGTAAAACTGAGGTGTAATGAAAATTATGTTTGAAAGATGCTGGAACATAGATGCTGTCTACGTGAACTCTCGAGTGAGACTGAGAATATCCAGCCCTGTGATTGTCTTATCAACCGCCAATCAGAAGCGTCATAAGGAATCGCCTGGTATTTAGTTGACCGAGTTGGTTTACAGTCAGGATATGGAAGGATATCGCAATAATAGGTTTCCCAAGGACAGGAAGCTGCCATAGTAGGATGTCTATTGAGACATCCTACTATGGCAACAGGGAAAGGCGCACTGTAGCCAAAAACGGAGCAAAATAAAAGGAAAAATCTTGAACGAAATTATTCCACGGGAAATCTACCCCCAAAAATCAAATACTTTATAAAATTATGATTATTTCGCTCCCTATAACCGTAGTCATATAATAAATGTCTGCTTGAAACTCATAAAACGTCTACTATAATGTGTGACCTTAGAGACCTATCTCTCTTGCTCCTCATTAAGAAATACGATAACTCATCCTCTACAACACTGGAGAAGAGGTAATTAATGTCATCGTCCAACGCATATTAGTAAGTAAATGACTTTTATGATCCCAAAACTGGTTCAATTCATCAATAATTACGGTACAGATAAGTGGACCAATCGGTAATAACAGAATGGCCGTAATTGCTCACAAGTGAAAAAAAAATCGTGGACACATGTTCTTGGACAATCCTCAGTCACATTGACATATT
>NC_087205.1:26672809-26677809 GCF_015104395.2 Macrobrachium nipponense | reverse complement strand
GAGAAACTTTTTTTTCTCGTGGGTGAACTCCTTCCTTTTTTTTTCTTTGTCGGAGTGTTGGAAGACGAGTCTGTCCTTGACAATGAATGCTAGGATATCAGCTGATTGATTGGTTGATGAAGTGAAATGCCCGTAGAGTCTTTTTTTTAGAAAAGAGATTTTCTTTCTCTTGGATGAAGAGAAAATGAAATAAAAAGAGATTTTTCTTTCTCGTGAATAAAGAGAAAAGAGAATTGAAATGCATTGTATGTTTTCCTTATGCCTTGGAAGACACAAATATAATGGGGACACACAGATTATTTTTTTTTTTATTGTGTTGGAGGGATTACTTTGAAATGCTGATGATTGTTGTTGCATCTGGTGTTGATTGTGTGGGTGTAGCAATGGTGGTATATCATGGGGTTCAGCATTAATGGTGTATGCTATTTAAATTTCACCCTTACTTGAGATCTTTGCAAGAGAATTATTACTATGGAGAATTATTATTATTATTATTATTATTATTATTATTATTATTATTATTATTATTATTAATTGCTAATGTATGAGATATGTCACGGGAGGGTTGCTTAAGTATAATTACCATTACAGGAGACTTGTTTTACGAGAGATTTGAGATATTTCATGGGAGATTATTTTATAATTATTACAGATAATTATTCATGGAGAATTATTACTATGAATTTATGGGAGAAATCTTGGGGTTAATTATTTGTTGAGTTTTTGTAACTTTGGAGAATATTTCGGTCATTCGTGAGTGATGAGTTTTGCTGAATCTTGATGAATCTGGCTGAATCTTGGTGAATTGTGTTGAATCTTGCTGAACTTTTGGTGAATTTTGTACTTAACTTTTGGAGAATGGATGAACATTAACATTGGTGATGTTTTTTTTTTTGCGCTAATACTGGTGATTTTGATAGCAATTTTGGTGGTTTTGCTGATAATGATATTTCTGATACTGATTTTTGTTATACTAATACGTTGGTGCTGTAATGCTGTCAAGGGTGGTGAGATCTTTTTTGAATATGGGAGGAACTAACAACACATTGTTTTTGTTTGTTTTCCTTTTTTTTTTATGAGTTCAGCAGATAATTGGTTGATATCTGTTGAGTTACGGGAGATAGTTAATAATGCCGTTGATTTTTCTTTTCTCCTTTTTTTGGAAGTTAGTCATCGCTGACACAAGTTTTTTATCATGGGTGAAATTGAGTTTATTTTTTCTCTCCAGTTTGTTTGAATATTTTTCAATATCCCAGTTAGTGACTTAGAGTCATTTTTCGGGGAAGTGTTTGTGTTTCAGATATTTGATGCTGTGGAGAAATATGCGGGAGAATTCTTGCATGGTTTTGAATGCATACGTAATGGCACTACATTTTTTTTCTCTGGATATTTGTGTTCCAGAAATTGTGAGTTTGTTTGCACAATACCTTTGTTGTATTTGTGACAACTTTGTGAGAGATAGGAAACTTGGCTAAGTTTTCTAGTGGCCTATGTCGTAGTGCATATGGAGAAGTCTTGGGTAAGACACTTTGAATTTGGAGTTCTGTTATAATGAGTTGTGGCACATTGGTGATTTTTTCTAGAATTTTCTAGACAGTTTTATTTGCCAAGTTGTTGCCCTTTTTTAGCAATTATGCTAAGGAGAGAGTTTTATAGTTTTTGACTATAATATTGAGTTATTCCCTGGAGAATTGAGATATATTATTTGGAGATATAATTGGAGGTATATTATTTTGGAGTTATAATTTGAGATATAATATATTGGAGATATATTTTTGGCCATTTTGATATTTGCCAATGGTGATGAGAGCTATGTTCAGCAAGATTCAACACAATTCACCAAGATTCAGCCAGATTCATCAAGATTCAGCTAAACTCATCACTCACGAATGACCGAAATATTCTCCAAAGTTACAAAAACTCAACAAATAATTAACCCCAAGATTTTTCCCATAAATTCATTGTAATAATTCTCCATGAATAATTATCTGTAATAATTAAATTATAAAATAATCTCCCATGAAATATCTCAAATCTCTCGTAAAACAAGTCTCCCGTAATGGTAATTATACTTAAGCAACCCTCCCGTGACATATCTCATACATTAGCAATTATTATTAATAATAATAATAATAATAATTCTCCATAGTAATAATTCTCTTGCAAAGATCTCAAGTAAGGGTGAAATTTAAATAGCATACACCATTAATGCTGAACCCCATGATATACCACCATTGCCACACCCACACAATCAACACCAGATGCATCAACAATCGTCGGCATTTCAAAGTAATCCCTCCAACACAATAAAAAAATAATAATAATCTGTGTGTCCCCATTATATTTGTGTCTTCCAAGGCATAAGGAAAACATACAATGCATTTCAATTCTCTTTTCTCTTTATTCACGAGAAAGAAAAATCTCTTTTTATTTCCTTTTCTCTTCATCTAAGAGAAAGAAAATCTCTTTTCTAAAAAAAAAAGACTCTATGGGCATTTCACTTCATCAGCCAATCAATCAGCTGATATCCTAGCATTCATTGTCAAGGCCAGACTCGTCTTCCAACACCCCGACAAAGAAAAAAAAGGAAGGAGTTCACCCACACTGAGAAAAAAAAGTTTCTCCCCCCGCTGAGCATTGAAACATCCCTCAGTCAAGCGACAGAACACCCCCCTTGAATAGTGTCTGAGGACTCCCCTGAGGTATACACCAGTACCCTCGCAATACCCCCTTAGGCAGGCCATACTCCCCTTGCAAAGCGCCTCTCTGCGCCGGTTAGCAGGAATGTGCTGAGCCCGTAAAATTCAGTGGCCGCTTTGTCTGCAAGCGAAATATGCTATCCAAGCACAGTTCACATGCATGAAAAACATCTTCATACACCCTTATGTTAAACAAAGACGAATGCGTCTATTATAAACACACGCCAATAAAGAAAACACGTCACTTTCTGCTACTATGGGGAAAGAAAGAAAAATTTACCTCCTAAACCAGTCTCAAAAAAGCCCCCAGGATAAAAAAAAAAAAACACACACCGTAACACTTACATGTTCAAAATAAGAGAAAACCACCCTGGAATCTGCGTAAAACTTACGAATCTCGTCGGCACAACACAAACGCGCTCAGCGAGAAGGCACCTGACAATCACTCACACACAAACCAGACTGAGTTACTCACGCCCTGGAGGATCCTCGGTACGGGCAAATTTGATGACTCTAACACAATTTCTTTCCTCAGCCCACATCCCACAGATGGATATTTCTCTACCCCTTTCACTTAGCAACTGAAATCTAACAATCCCCTCCATATTTAACTGGTCACCTATCTCTTCATTAGCGTACCTAGGCATAAAAAAAAACATTTTACACCGCTTTTTGCCCACTGCCACCACCTGTAACGAGGATATGAACCTCGTTTTTATTTGGTAAAAGTGTAACTCGAGCGTCAGGCAAACCAACACACAAATCTCTCTCTCTCTCTAAGCAACCAGCGGCTCGCGACTTTTCTTTCTCTCTCTCTCGCCAAGCGACCGCTCTCTCTCTCTCTCTTGTTAAACAAGAACATGACTCTGAATTCTTCTGCTGGTAACTAAGACATATAATATATATATATTATATATATATATATATATATATATATATATATATATATATATATATATATTATATATATATATATAATATATATAATATATATATATATATATATATATAATATATATATATTATATATATATTATATATCTATATATATATATATATATATATATATATTATATATATATATATATAAGTATAGTATATATACATATATATATATAATATATATATATATATATATATATATATATATATATTTATTTATATATATATATATGGATACATAAACACTCAAAATTTTGCCAAGCAATTGAAAATACGAGATAACCGCAAACTGAAAACCAAATAATATCGTAAATCTTGGAAGAATAAAAAAAAAAAAACATTCCTTAAATTGGACTTGTCTCTAAAAATTAAGCGAAGCCTCTTAAACATAGATTAGATGTTTCTCAACCAAAGTGCATCTGCATTCAAAATGTGTGTGTGTGTGAGTGTTTTTTTTTTTTACTATTCTCACTTATTACTGTTATTACCATTATTTTGATTACCATATTATACTACTCCAGCAAGCGTGAATATTGCCGATTAATCATTTTTCTTGTGTATCTAGATTGTGTATATTATTGTCTATTCTTTGCATGTTCCATGTATATATTCTTGAGCTGAAAATGAAAATTATTATTATTATTATTATTATTATTATTATTATTATTATTATTATTATTATTATTATTATTATTGAAACATCCTCATAGTAGCATAGTCTTCAAATGGAGAAACAAATCACAGTTTGTAAGTACTACATATTTCAAATTTAAAACTCCAAGGATAGCTTCGGGAATATGGTCGTTCCCCTTATCAAAAAGCTATTCTTGGTTTAGGTTTAAAGGTATATGTACATTTACATACTCTGGATTTGTTTCTCCTTATTATTATTATTATTATTATTATTATTATTATTATTATTATTATTATTATTATTATTATTATTATTATTATTATTATTATTATTATTATTATTATTATTATTATTATTATTATTATTATTATTTAGTCGAATCAATGCTTTCAGTGAAAAGATGTTTATAATTGACCTGATACCAGTCACAATTTGGATTTTGGTAAGGTTACACTTCAACCTTAGTAATTCACACCATTACAATAATAATAACTAAATATGCTAATCATACTCTATTGAAAGATTTGGTAACCACTGGAAACAGGATCTATGTAAACTGAATAGCATTAATTGCTTACCATTACCGTTTGAATGTATGTAATTCCCAAAAGTGAATTAGATGATAAAGGGATTTTTGTTTACTGTTTATAACGGAGTAATGATTCCTCTCACCTTCTCCTTTGGGAACTTTCTATTAAGCGATATGCTTTATGACAGACCAGTTT
>NC_087205.1:26665309-26667809 GCF_015104395.2 Macrobrachium nipponense | reverse complement strand
ATAATTAACACATATATATATAATATAATATATATATTATATATACATATATATATACTTATCTATATATATATTATATATAATATATGTGTGTGTGTGGTGTGTGTGTGTATGCGTGCGTGTGTGCGCGCGCGTGTGGATAGTTCTACTAAGCTTAAATTTAAGTAAAAAATAAACGTAGACATTAAAGCAACGTTTCATTGAATTAATCTGATTGAAAGCAAACAGGTACCTAGAGGGCATATTCCCTCTTCTATCGAATTATATAAATAATATATATCTAAATGCTACTTACCTCACACAGCTGTTTCGGTTCTCTAAATGTGTCCTTCAGCTCCAAGATTTTGAAGACGACTTCAAAACAATTTCAAATACTATTTAATGAGAGAATAGAAACGTTCAAAATTGCTGTGAAAATGCGAGGTTGGTAAACTGTCAAAAAAGACTGGCGGACGAAGCGCTTCGCCCAGAACGCTTACAGTTATACCATTCATTTTTCACTTTTCCCTTTGCCGGTGACTTATTATAATATAATATCACTTGTCTGACCTGACGCTACGGCAAAAGAGAAGAACGGCCTGACTTTACATCAACACAAAGCGCTACTGCTTTGTGTCTGACTCAACTTGTTCGTCGTTCGCAGTCAGTGCATTTGTTGAGGATGTCAGAATACCAGTTTTCATTGCTGATATGTTTAGGGAAACACCAATGCGCTACATTATTTTCTTGTTGTCTTTTCTGAACCATGATAAAGATTTAAGTACAATTTTATAAAGGATTCATCCCTCCATTTAAATTAGATTTTCCACGTTTTTTTTTTTATGTTATCCTTGAATGTTTCATTGATAATTCTTCTAGTTACCTCAAGACCCAGTATTATAATTCTCTGATTTACAGAGATCGCAGAGAATATTTGAAAAAAAAAATAGCAGGCAGATAATGGTAATAAAGCATCGTATTCAAAGAAAATATAAGTTATTCCCTGAATTACATGTCTTCCTTAGCATCGTCTGTCTTCTTTCCCCAGATGTTTTCTCCAGCATCGTCTCGTTCTTCATTTCAATTCTGTTTCAGACTGAGAACTCAGTGCGCGTTCATCATCTCTTCCCTGATTTTTTTTTTCCGAAATTACCTCTTACGTCTGTACATTATTCACTGTGTGTCAAGTCTCATCTAATATGTAAGGTCTCCGTCCTGTAACCCAAGAACCCCAATAGTCCTTCCTTCCAATCGCATTTGCTCTCTTGAATAAAAATACAACCGATCAATTTTTCCTCTCCTTTCCATCCCACTGTTTGACAAACCGCTGAGATAGCCAGGTGAATTATCTTGCATCCATATGTTACTTATTGCATCCTTCAGATATTAATAACAAAGATGCTGATGGTGATAATACTGTAGAGGTAATAATGAGTCTAATGTATGCTCTTAGTATCGTGAACCATAACATCAATCTCCTTAATTAAAGTTTAAGATCATTAGCTTCGTCACTGTTAGCTAAGACGAACAAACTGTCTTAGTGAGATTAATTTAGTCGTGGTTTTCTAAAGTGCAGGAAAAGAAACAACATTATGACCAAAGACACAAAATCAAAACAAGCAAAAACAAAAAACAAAAACAAAAGAAGCACAAAGGCTCAAACATACTTCAGAACCAATCGTATTCACGAGACGAGCATCATGAAGGTCACAAAACCACTGATGCGTTTATTAGCTAATTGAATTTCTTCCCCCGAACGATATGAATGGATTAGCGAAACCCCGGACCATTAGACGCTATGAGCTCGGCGGAAGAGAACTTGAGGTCTCTCAGTGTCATCTGCTGAGTCCTTTGAAGTTTAATCAGCTCCATAAACAAAGATGGATTAATTCGAAAGCACGTCGACTTCAAAGACAGCCGCCGCGGACGAATCTAAATGATGTATTTTCTTTCTTGGAGAGAGAGAGAGAGAGAGAGAGAGAGAGAGCGAGAGAGAGAGAGAGAGAGAGAAAGAGAGAGCAGCGGAAATTAATTATCTTGTAGCCTTTCAAATTTTGCTCGGATAATCGAAAATGATAAGAACCATTGCAAATATATTGAAATTATTTATATTTTATTTGGATGCATAAGAGAGAGAGAGAGAGAGAGAGAGAGAGAGAGAGAGAGAGAGAGAGAGAGCAGAGGAAGTTAATTACCTTGTAGCCTCTAAAATTTTGCTCGGATAATCGAAAATGATAATAACCATTGCAAATATATTGAAATTATTTATATTTAATTTGGTTGCATAATAGAGAATGAGAGAGAGAGAGAGAGAGAGAGAGAGAGAGAGTGTGTGTGTGTGTGAGAGAGAGAGAGAGAGAGAGAGAGAGAGAGAGAGAGAGAGAGAGCAGAGAAAATTAATTATCTTGTAGCCTTTCAAATTTTGCTCGGATAATCGAAAATAATAAGAACCATTTCAAATGTATTGAAATTATTTATATTTTATTTGGATGCATAATAGAGAATGACGGAGAGAGAGAGA
>NC_087205.1:26645309-26652809 GCF_015104395.2 Macrobrachium nipponense | reverse complement strand
TACCTTACGAGACGTTGCAGGAACGTAATAAACTTGAGATGAATGCATAATACTGTTAATAGAGAATTGTAAGTTAAAAATTAACAACTTATTCCCTACGATGTATTTAAAAAAAAACATTTTAACTGTTAATGACAAAGTATTGTTTTTGCTTGCTTGTATGGTGTTTTTACGTTGCATGGAACCAATGGGTATTCAGCAACGGGACCAACGGCTTTACGTGACTTCCGAACCACGTCGAGAGTGAACTTTTATCACCAGAAACACACATCTCTCACTCCTCAATGGAATGGCCGAGAATCGAACCCACGTCCACCGAGGTGGGACGCAAACACCATACCAATCACGCCAATGAGGCGCTAGTAGTATTGTATTTGGTTATAGGTTAAAGGTTTGCTTGAATATGTAATTATCTTTACGATCTAAAAACAGCCGTTTATTTGGATTTGACAATGATGTTTAGTTTTGCTTGAATATGTAATTTCTCTTACTGCTATGTAAAATGGTACCCCTTTCTTTTTATTTTCCTTCGTGGCCTTAGCTGAATATATATATATATATATATATATATATAGATATATAGTATATATATATATATATATATATATACATATATATATCATACTATAATATATATATATATATATATATATATATATATATATATATATATATATATATTATATATATCTATATATAGATATATATATACATATGTATGTATTTGTGTTAGTGTGTTTATCTCTGTGAGTATATGTAAACATACACTCACAGAGATACTAGTTCATTTGTGATACTAGTTCTTCCATTGGTACTGTATTGCAGCTTTCGTTTAAACTATTAAAGCGAACGCTTATGCATTTATCCAAGAAATCCCACAGCTTCAACATTACCCATATGCTGAATTCCTCCTTTTTTAGATTTTTTCTTTTTATTTTTTAGGCCCTATACAACCTGCCCAACGAAGAAAATCTGAAGAAAGAAAAAGCAGAAAGGATTCCTTGCTGACTGTGGTGAAATAAGATAGCCATTGGGGGCTCTATGTGGTCCTACGTGTACTACAGTAATATCGGGAGAGAGAGAGAGAGAGAGAGAAAAACGATAACTTTCCCGCGGAGGTAATGGTTGATTCATTTATTCTAAGCAGGGGAGATAGGAAAGTAAGGATTAGGAATATCAAGGGAAAAAGGCTGAAGACGAAGAGATTGGGCGAGATATTTCGTCCAGCGGTTGTACGTGTTATGGAGTTTCTCATAGCGTTTAGAATAAGCCATCAATTCGATGAAGAATTGTGTGCAAGGAATTCTATGAGTGATAAAGAGCATGAAGTTAAACACTAAGAGATTCGGAGAGGAATTTCGACTGGGCTGTTCTTCATATTATATCATTTTCAAATCACGTTTACAACAGGTTATTCATTACGACATTATACCTGTATGGTAGGAATCCAATATAAAAAATTACAACCTAGAGTGTCACGGATGAACAAAGAATTCAGAACCATGAAATTGGGTGAATAGATTTAACTGAACTTTTCTGAGTATATTATATATATATATATATATATATATATATATATATATATATATATATATATATATTTATTTATTATATATATATATATATATATATATATCTCAAAAAATCACCATAACGTGACTGGAAAATCTTCAAGTAATCAAAGTCCACAATTATGTAAAATGTGTATTAAAATACATAAAAGACGGGAGCTTTCGTCTACTTGATCAGTAGACCTCATCAGCCGTACTGATTTTTCTTTTCAAAAATTATATACAAAAAAGTTACGAAGGACAGGCAGGACTCTGGAAACGTCTCCGAGGGAGGTAGTTCACCACGACGATCGGCTCGTCTTTTTGGGCCAGACATTTGAACGAGGGAATAACATAATTAAGAGAGTTTGTTTTTGGTGGTTATCTCCCTCGGAGACGTTTCCAGAGTCCTGCCTGTCCTTCGTAACTTTTTTGTATATAATTTTTGAAAAGAAAAAATCAGTACGGCTGATGAGGTCTACTGATCAAGTAGACGAAAGCTCCCGTCTTTTATGTATTTTTAATACACATTTTACATAATTGTGGACTTTGATTACTTGAATATATATATATATATATATATATATATTATATATATATATATATGTATATATATATATATATATATATATATTATATATCTTATATATATATATATATATATAATAATATATATATGTATATAGAATATATATATATATGATATAATATACTATATATTATAATATATATATAATATATATATATGTATATGTCTATATATATATATATAAATATATATAAATATATATATATATATATATATATATATATAAGATATATATATGTATGTATGTGTGTGTGTGTGTGTGTGTGTGTGTGTGTTCATATCACGTTTAGAGCAGTTCGTTCATTGCGATGATAGGTTTGTGTGAGCAAATCCTATAGGCACCATTTCCCCATCACGTTTAGAACAGTACGTTAACATCGCACTTCATATCTCCTTTAGATCCAAAAACAGAGAGAGAGAGAGAGAGAGAGAGAGAGAGAGAGAGAGAACCAACTGCTACTTCTTCCCAGATATCGGAGAGGACGAAATGAGGAGAGATCGATGGAAATAAGAGAAAATGGGAGAGGAAAACATCTCGGGGACATTTTAAAGCGATCCCTAGCATTCATCGAGAATACCCACTCTCTCTCTCTTCTCTCTCTCTCTCTCTCTCTCTCTCTCTCTCTCAGATTTCCAAATGGCGGGCGATACGAGCGAAAACTTCTTTTCTTATTCTCGAAGTAATGGCAATAGAGGCACCTGAGAAGCATTTCCTGGCTCCCGGGTAATAAAATGACACCTGTTAACGTTACAATTGGGAATTCGGAGCAATGGAATGTGGCGCTGTGGTATAAAAGGCTTCGGCTCCGACTGTTTCCTTCCCATTTTCAATTTTTTTTTTTTTTTTTTTTGGGGTCGTTTTTTTTTTTTTTTTTTTTTTTTTTTTTTTTTTTAGTTCGTTCCGTTAGTCTCTCGTGATGTCGTAATGAGGATGATGCCAGAGAATGTCTTGTTTTTGCTTTTTTACGTTTATTGTTTGAATTCGCTTTATCATAATGTTTTTATTTTTATTTATTTATTTATTTTTTTTATTGCCTGTAGAAACAAGGATCCTAATTTTTTCCCTTTTAAAGATTTCGTTTTTTTTTATCATCATCCGAAACAGTTATAGAATTGTTTTGTTTACTTTGACGTCAAGTAGCTATCTAATTATATATATATTATATATATATATATATATATAATATATTAATTATATATATATTATATATATATATATATATATATAATATATATATATATATATATTTATATATATATATATATATATATATATATATATATATATATATATATATATATTCGTGTATATTTAAAAACATACATATTTGTTTGTAATATGAATGCATCTGCCGATTTGCTAGATTAGGAATTATTTTATTTTAGTCTTTCTCACCAACTGCATCGAAAATACAATGGCATATTAAAATGTCGTCAGCGTTCCAATATAAATATATATATTTTTCTTTTATTTCTGAAAAACTTCGAAACTGCAAATGTTGAGACTATCAGTCTACAAGTGGTTACAGCTTTCGCTGTCAGTTTTGATTTCAAGTATTCCTCTTCAGAATTTACAATATCTATAAATCATATGTTTTATTATTACCTTCGATATCTGTAAATCATATGCATCAGTATTACATTCAACATTTATAAATTATATGTTATATAATTCTACCTTTTGAACTTTTAAATTTCCAAATGCCTAAGTTAATAGTGTTAATGGAGAGTTTAACAACGGCATTTCATAAACAATTACTTAGTTTGATTACAGGAAAGGTATCAATCTGAAATGATAAATCTACATTAGTTACAAAATAATCATAAAAAAGCTACATGTCCTTAAAGGGTGATTAAATTAAATAATAAAAGTAAGATGTGACAGATTTAGAACAGCAGAAATGGTGACAAGATTGAAATGTGAGAGGAAATAAACTTTACGATATTTAAAGAGAAGGAAGAATTGGAGCAAACGTATAACAAAGTAGAAGCAAATTCGAACGCAAACATTGTTATTCATAGGAAAACGGAGCATTGATGCATGCATGCTCAAGCAAGCAGGGTAATCCAATTAATAGCGAGGTAAACGAAGCTATCAAAGGCACAAACCAAGCAAATACTAAATAGACAAAGTACAACGTTCGTGAAGAGAGAAACAACTCAATGATCCTGCAACATAGGGATCGATGACGGATAATTGCAAGCGATACTAAAAAAAAAATTTCGACGGTGAATCAAACCTTTGTTTGCAGTCAACACTGACATATGTAAACACACACACACACACACACTAGGACCTATGCAAACACAAGCGTTGATGGCGAGCGACAGAGAATGGAAGTGGATGAGAGAAGTGCGCTAAGATTAATGGAAAAGGAATTATCTAAACTGGTTTTAAAGAAAGAGGAAAGGGATTAGATCCAACTTGAGTTCAGCTGCGAGAGAAAATAAAAAAATTTAGATGAAAAAAAATCGGAAGAGCTCCAGAAAGGGATTATGTCTTGCGAAAACGAATGAGATGAATTTCAATTATTCATTCTCTCTCTCTCTCTCTCTCTCTCTCTCTCTCTCTCTCTCTCTCTCTCTCTACTGAGTACCCTAGGATCGTATGTTTTATATATACATATATATGTGAGTGTGTGTGTGCGCGTGTGTGTGTGTATTTGGTTTGCGTGTGTGAGCGTGTGTGAAGAAGTTTAGTTCTGGAGCAATGGCAGTTAGCGTACAGGATTATTTTCGTCATATATATATATATAAATATATATATATATATATATATATATATATATATATATATATATATATATTTAAGCTAAACAATAAATTCTGAAATCAGAAGAGTCCAAGGAAAAGAGTTGTTCTTATAATCAGAAAAAATATAATACGAAACTCATATTATAGAGCAGGTCTGTTAATCTAGATTACTATGAGTCTTGGAACAAAAAAATGCTAAAGGTAGTCCCTGGGTTACGTCAGGATCGGGTTACGTAGTTCCATACTTACGGTGCTTGCCTCACGGCGCTGTTAACCACAATTTTTCAGCGCCATAAGTGGATTTATAGCGCCGTTACCCACTTAACGGCGCTGTAACCTGGACTTACAGCACTTATGGCACTATAACAGCGCTGTAAGTGCTATCTATTCCCATTGTAATTAGGATAATTCAGGTTAAGGTGGTTTTCGGCTTACAGCACCCTGCCTGTATTCAAATCTTTACACTTGAACAAGTATTTGTAATATGTAATTCCCGAAGCTAAAATTGTCCGCTAAAGTATAGGTTTTCTTATGGCAGTAAAAGATAAGTTGTTCTTGAGGTATATATCTAGCCTTGGAAAAAGAAGCGTGCGTTAATTATGAACTCACAGGTCTTGAAAAATAAAAGTACGTAGATTAAAGCACGTGAACCGAAATTAGAATACAAACTCCGGCTTTTGTGTTTGGAAATAAAAACGTATAACTGAGTTACGGTTTGGCATTCCAAGTTAAAACTAAGTAAATCTATAATCAAGTGTGCTTTATTTTAGATCTTGAATATTTAATCAGGAAACGTTGTTTCGCTCTTGAAATAGCAGTATGATAAGGAGAAGAACAGTCTTTGAAGCTACGGTTACTTGTCAGTATCTTCGGATTATGAAATCGCCTGAATAAAAAGTACTAATCGTTACTCTTAAACCAGTGACTCAGTGGCTACTAGGAATTTCATAGACGGCAATTTTACCACAGAAGTAAACGATATCTTCGTTTATTAGGAAATTTTAAGGACATACGTCGTAAAGCGTAGACATAGACACACACTTTAGACAAGCAGTCGGGTTTCCACTTCTTAAAAGAGATAAGAACGTTGGATAACAGTTATAATAACTAATTTCAGACGAATATACTCTTGCCATTTTGCAAATAGATTTGTATACAACGACGCTCGTAGCAGAGGTTTTCTCTATTGTATTTACCTCAACAGGCTTAAAAGAGAGAGAGAGAGAGAGAGAGAGAGAGAGAGAGAGAGAGAGAGAGAGAGAGAGAGAGAGAGAGGAAAAATAAAGACGAATGTTCCCAGAGGTTCTGCAAGGCAATAGAAGTCGGGGGAGAAAAATAAAAGCCCATAAGGTACCATTCAAAGTCAGGAAGGAAGTTAAAAAATTCCTTGGAAGTGGGACGAAAGGAGAAAGGATCAAAGACGTCGACCACCTCTAAACTTTAGTCGTTGGTAAGTTTGCCGGGAAGGTGCATCGTTTTTCCTCTGTCTCCCCGAAGACAAAGGGGAGATGGAACAGAACTGACAGACATCCTCTGCGGGGCTGGGTTTCGTTTTTTGTCTCTGTTGAAAGTCAAACGCTGCTCGAGAAAGTATCAGTGTAAATGAATAAATAGATTAGAAAGGGTTACTATGAATTGACTGAATCCAGGTAAAAAATGTCGCAGGTGAAATAGTCACAGGAAAAAAGTATTACAGGCAAAATGTCCACATTAATCTCTCATAGATAGTGAACCCCAATGTTCACTAAATTTTATCCCTATATGGATCTATGTATCCACCTTTGTAAAGGTGTGTTAAGTACAAGCCCGTTGGGGATTACCGTAAACACATAAACAAATAACTGTAAATATCATACAGATAAAAACTCCCAAGAAGTACTGTGAATTTATCCTCATGACTTTTTACCGGCCACCATAAATTAATGTGACTTTTTTCCCTAGACAATATTGTGACTTTTTTCCTGTGACTTTTCCTAGCCAGTATTGTGACTTTTTTTTCTTAGCCAAAATTGTGACTTTTTTTTCCTGTGACATTTTTCCTTGCCAAAAATTGTGACTTTTTTCCTGTGGTTTTTTTCCTAGCCAAAATTGTGACTTTTTTTCCCTGTGAGTCCTTAGTCTTAACATTCAGAATATTTGTGTTTCTTGATTCTTAGACAGGTAATTGCTGACCTACAGTCTTCACCGGAGTCATAGGATATTCTCGGAACAGAAGGAATTCTCTGAATTGTTCAGGTAGACCATTGAAGTCAATGCGTATTGATTTACATTCTTCATGACCTTACCTGAGACAGTGAGTCAACAATTCTGTCTGCCAGGTGCGACATATTGATTTATTAGTCTTTCGACTTCTTATTCCCTTCATTCACAGAATCAGCAAACTGACTATAATTCATAATCCTGCCATTATCTATGTTCTCTACATGTTTACGACAAAAATATTTCAGTCACCCACTTTCTTTCCAGGTGCGAGATATTGCTTTACAAATCATTCGACCTCTTATTTCCTTCATTCACAAAATCTGCAAATTAATTATCATTCATAATCCTGCCAACATCTATGTTCTCTACATGTTTACGAATAAAATAGTTCAGTTGCCTACCTTC